>NC_046658.1:143438190-143445180 GCF_010883055.1 Belonocnema kinseyi | reverse complement strand
AAAGATAATGATTACTTACGAAATCGCGTAAATAAGGCATAGTCATTTCCGGTAGTGAGTGTATTAGGGTGGAGTTTGTAAGTTTTGGTCTTGTACCTTCGTCACTACGAGATGCGTATTATGATAAAGTAGACATGTGAAGACTGGCTCAGGAAATTCCTTATTCATTTTGCGCGTTAAGAATCAATGCTTAGAATGCAGAAAAATCTATTACGCTGTTTCATACCAGGTACATAAGCTATGGATTAGTAAGTGAAAACCCTTATTTCTGATTAAGATTTGCAATAGAACAGTTTATAATAGCTTTTCAATCTGAATCAGTATATTGAAACAGCAGGGGTAGGTGCACTGATCTCAGTAAAAGTTCCAGAAATACTTTTTTTTATAATAATATTTGTCGCTAGATGATTAGACGGTGTTTAAACTATATGCTACATTGCACAATTATTGATAAATCCTAATAATGCGAAATTTTCAAAATCAGTTGAAATAAACGTGAAATTTTGTCCATTAATGAGTAGGGTTATTAAGTGTGTTGAAATTAACATAGTTAAGATTAAACCTTAAATTACATCTTTATAGGGACGAAATTTAAGGTAAATTTACGAGAACGGCACATTTGATCAATTAAGATGAATTGACACCTAATGTTATCAAACAAGATTCGATGTGTGGTATATTATTATAAGAGAAATAACAGGATCAGAAAAGAAAATCATATTTTAAAATTATAATTTAGTATAATCGCAGGCAATAAAATAGTCCATATAATCTTTTATCAAAGATTTTTACCGAAAACCCTCATTAAATCGTATTCGGCTAGGACGAATATTTGTATTACAATAACTTTGCGATTATTGCAGAAATATACAGAGCTTAAATATTTACTATTATTGCAGTTAAAGCACGATTTTTACGCGAATACCCTAATTTTCTGTGCGAAGATAGACTGACCTTATGTTCCCAAACTTCTCGTTTAACAAATAACATTTTTCATCCCATTTGCATTTAGAAGACTTAGGCTCAAAGCTACGGCAAGAGTATTAACGTGAAAGGTGAATACAAAGGGGTTTATTGTACAATAATCGAGGTTAACGCGAGATCATTTTATGTTCCTTACTCTAGTCACAGTTTAAATCTTGCTGTACATAATTTTCCAAATTCATGGGTACGGCACTCTAACGTGTTTTCTGTCGCAATAATCAGGTTGACAGGGCGGGAAAATAGTAAGCTTTGCGGGGACTCTATGAGAGGCGTGCTAGTAGAAAGCATTATGCGAGAAAAATAGGGTTCTGAAACTTTTCGTAGCAGGATTCGGTAGGTTCATTGCACGTTTAGTTTCATGGGGCTCCACGAGGGCGCGCTGGTTCGGGATTAATTTAATTCTCTAAAATATATTGCATTCCGTGAGCACATGTGAATAATTCTCTTTCGGCTTTAACTGAAAGATGGCAAACTTGTTGTCAGTATCTTTTGAAGTTTACAGTAAACCAGCTATGTGATACACGTTGATCATGTCAAACAGATACATTAAAATGGTTTTTTTACCATTTGCGTTAAATTTATTATGCGTTAATAGAACTAAATGAAAATTCAGGAACACCTCGCTGCCCGCCATCAGTGTTTATCTGCTATGATTAAGCGCTTCCAATTTGTATGCCCAGTTGTCAATTAGCATAAATTAAATTATTATATACAGACAGGCTAGCCACTATACGAGAATTGCTTGATGAAATTTACAGAATTCTGTATGATATACTACGTCTATTTGAGTGAATAAAATTTAAATATCTTTCTTTAAATCAAAGACTATACATTGTTTCCTGTGACATTGCATGAATCGTGCATGCCAATATTTATGCCCATAATGATTTAGGCGCGTTTGATTTGAGCAAGTTCAAATAAGTGTGATTTCAAATTTTGTGTGTTAAGTTTACTTGTTAAATTTAACAATTATGCATCCGCTCAGTTTACAATGCGTAATTCTCAAATGTTTTATATACTAAATTTTGTATTTTTAAACGCATGTTTTCAATTTAAAAATTATAAAATGCGGTCTAAACGACTTAAGTTGTAATTTATGTTATTTTTTTGCAATTTACCCTTAAAATGTCAAAACGCCACAACTAGTACACTGCTCTTCGAAGGCCAATAACTAAGAATGTTCGAAACTACAAAGAATATAGGTAAATATATTTTCATTGCTTAAGATCTCTTCTTTCCGATGGCATTAATGAAATTACTCAAAAAATTTATTGATTATTCCAAAATGCAGTTCAAACAAAAAGATCGATTTTTTGTTTGAGTATTTTCAAAATAGCTGATTACAATCCTTAGCTGATTACAACAACTTTTTACTCTTGAGAATTTTTTCGAAAAGTGTATAGTTTTTCAATAAAAAATTCCCAATGATTCCGTAATCTTTATTTCACTCTAACTTCAAACCACACCGCTACCGCATTTTCATTCCGAGAATTTTCAAGTAGATCCAACAAAAAAAAGTGCCTAAGCGTAAAGCCCCAAAAATTTTAACAAACACTGAATCGGAATGGGATTCCAATGAAAATGATGAACGTATAATCATACCTAATCCAGATTACTCTGGCTCTGATGGAGATGATTCGTTAGGTGACGAGATTTCGATATCGGAATTTTCCGGACCGAATGTACCATATAGATCTATTTTTCATAATTACACAGCATCTGAAAAGCAACTGGAACCAGATCACGTTTTTTCATGGTAATAATTTAATAATGGCTGATAATTTTTTTACCAGCCCAGATATACTCATTCACCTGAATAAATGTGATTTACGATCAACAGGCATTGTCCGTAAGGACAGAGTGAAAGAAAAGCATTAATTTGCAAAAAATGAACTGCGAGGATCATACAAAATAAGTCATAACTCCACAGGTGACATAGATAATATTCTTTTCCGTACATCATCAGACAGAAATCTTAATCATCTAGATTGCCAGAGCAATGAATGAATGAATGAAAATGTGGTGGCGGTGTGGTTTGAGGTCAGAGTGAAATAAACATTACGGAATCATTGGGAACTTTTTATTGAAAAACTATACACTTTTCGAAAAAATTCTCAAGAGTAAAAAGTTTGTTTCTTTTAACTGCATTTTGAAATAATAAATACATTTTTTGAGGAATTTCATTAGTACCATCGGAAAGAGGAGATCTTAAACAATGAAAATATATTCATCTCAATTTTTTGTAGTGTCGAACAGTCTTAGTTATTGGCCTTCGAAAAGCAATGTATCGGTCGCAGGGTTTTAGCAGTTTGAGGGTTAAATTCTATTTTGGTTTCGCTTATTTCTAATTTTTTACGACTATGAAATATCTTGGCCCCTAATATACCCAAATTGATAAGATCGTTTTGATAAATAAATGGGTATTAATTTTACTGTGAATAATTTCATTTAATGATTGAATTTATTTCTAAATGGTTTTACTTGTTTTGTAAAATTTATCGAATTTTATTCAATCATAGCTTAATTTTTTTTAGGAAAAACGTTCCCTACCATTCTACGGTTTACATTCTTTTTAGATAAGCAAATAATTTTCAAATTTTATTATTTGTTTTAAAAATGTCTTCTCGAGCCGTGACAGGTCAATTTCTCCTACACTCAGGTTAACTTTTACACGCGTACTTGGGTATAGATTTAATGAACTTCCCTTTATTCGACTTTCTCTCCGGACCAATCTGAATCGCCGGAAGTCCATTGTCCAAAAAGGGAGCAATTACGAAGCTTTATAAAGTATTTCGTGTGGCAGCAGATCTCGTGCTCCCAGCTAGGTGGTTATGCTTTTCCCGGGTGTATTAATAATCCTTAAAAAACTAAAGTTCAGGACAAACGGTTCTAAGTTCAGAATCATATTTCTGCATGACTTTCAATGTTTCCGCGCCCGTAAACTCAGTCCCCTGGTGACATTCGAGATAACAAATTTTCGCATCGCTATTTAACAAATTTCTCGCTGCGTTTATGTACGCGTCTAGGCATTTCGGTACTTTACTTTTATGTGCAATCAGATATGTGAATTTGAATCTTGAAAATTATCTGTGAACGATACTGTGAAACTGTAGCCACTTGGGAAAGTGTTCGGACTAATCAACCCCATAGTATCTGCGTGTATAACTTGCAGTGGTTTTTCCGCTCTCGTTCTAACTTGACTAAAGGGCAATCTGTTGAATTTACCCTTAAGGAACGTTTCACATTCTTTGATATTTTCATCAAGTTCTTTCTGTTTCAAGTTTTTAATGTTTGGATATTTAGCAATCAAATTTTTAATATAATCTTTTGAAATGATCCCTAGTCGCAAATGTCATAGATAAACTGGGTTCATTTTTTCTAATTTGGTGTTTTGTGTGGTTACTTCAATCCCTTCTGAATCTAATTCTCCCAAACCTAACTCCGAAGAATCTAAATTAGTTATTTTTCTCCCCTTGACTGTCGTAATTTATGTTTCTTTTTTGTAAATTGCGTCACTCGTTATTAAATTTACCAAAATCCCATTGGAGTTGTTTGAGCGATTTTCATCGCTCTCTATTTTCAAGTCGATCTGACAAAACGGTTTGCGATATAAGCCAGTCGAAATTACTTCATGATTTTTAGGATCATAAATTTCTACTTTCTCACTATCTAAGTATACTTTTATACCTTCCTCAACAAATTTTCTAAGGGACAAAATATTTTTTGATAAGTCTTTCGCGTAAATCACATTTTTTAATGAAGCTCTTTTTCCATTTTCAAGTTTAATTTTGATCAAGCCTTTTCCTTCGCTGACTAGGCTTGCCTCAGAGTTCTTATTCGCGTATCTAATAATTTCCTTTTTACTTTCATCTAATTTATGAAGAATCAACTTCGAGTGAGTAAGATGGTCTCTCGCGCCTGAATCGATTATATATTTCTCTAATGAGGGTTTCAATTCAAATTTATCATTCGCAGAGATTAAGTTACAATTTTTGAAAATAAACTTTTTACCTTTGCTATCTCCAAACGCATGTACGGGTGTTCCGCTTCGTTTTGGCGATAGGCCTCTATCTCTAGAAGTTACATTCTGAGAACGACCTAATGGAGAACGTCCTGTGGGTGACCGTTCACTTGACACTGAGCGAAACCTCTTTAGCTCGGAGCTTGATCTTTTCTTCTCCGGCTCGTCTACTCTGAAATCCACTGAATTTCGTTTGAATGGAGTCCACTGGGTTCTCATTGGGCTGTCTGCTACAATGTGGTTAGCTACCTTCTTGCACTCATAGCAGAACTTGCCTCAGTTTCTGCATTCTCCTACGTAGTGTCCACGTTGGCCACACTTGTAGCACACATCCTCACTTCGATCTCATTATACTGCATTCCCCTCGGAATCTAAGATATAATATTCCTCTTATTACTTTGAAGATCATCGTTACAGACGAAATCAAGTCACTAATCTGAAATTTGCAGTTAAGTATTCTTTTAAATAATTTATTATAATCGATACTACGCTCAAGATAAGTGCCACATTCTTTGAAGGCTAAAAACTGAAGGAACTCCTTTTGTACCTTGTGCAAAACATTTAATACATTTTGGTCAAATAGAGACAAAATATGGGACGCGAACTCTAGCCGAAAATTGAGTAGACTCGTTAAATCTTCACTCCATTTAATTGATACTTAAATAATATTAACTCTTTCAATCTGTGAAAAATGATTATTTAGCATTTATGTAGATTCATAAGTAAACGTTTTTCACCGCACCACTCGATAAACTCCAGAAACTCCCGGTGAATAATCAGACAGTCTCTAATGCGCTTCACTTTGTAGAGAACTTTTGTATCATCGGCACATAACAACTTTTTCGAAAGTTTTCTAGCATGGTTGCTAGATTACTAGGGATATTAAATTTCTGAAGCTCCTCTAATAGTTTAATATGGTTTAGTTTGTAGTAGCACAACATCAACTTGTGAACCTTTGCTTAGCACTATAAAAATGAATTGTGACAAGTCTGTCAGATTCGTGAAAGATAATCTACTTGTTATGAATCCGTATTTTGATTCAATAATATATGGTATCTTAGAGGAAGAGATTGCATTAGAGACACATGCTCAAAAGTTTAAGAAAAGTTGTTTATAACCTGGTGTTTGAATTTAGAGATTAATTATCATTATTTATTATTACTGAAATCCTAAACCTATATCACATGAATTGTTCATGCAAATATGTATCATAATTGATATCTTGGAAGAAATAAAGTTCGGTCAATAAAGATCTATTTTTCTCGCATCCTCTTTCAAACTGTGACACCATGCTTCAAGTATGTTTACGCGTTAAAAAATAGGGAATCATTTAATAAAATTTAGCTACGTAGAATACGAAGAGTACAACCTGGGTGCCGAGCGAAGGAGATACTCAAGAAACGAAAGTCAAAGTCCTAACAGAAATGTTTACAGTACACGGAAACGGGTATTACAGATATAAGATAGGGCTTGAAGATAGTCTCCTCTGTCGTTTGTGTGGAAAGGATAATGAGACGGCAACTCATATCACTTGTCACTACCCGGCAATTGTGGCGAAAGTTCTAGCACTCACTGGAATTTGCTGCATCAATGAGCCCGAAATATCAGCCAACATCGTGGATGCGGTCCTCTTAAAATTGAATCAGATATAGGATATAGAACATCTGCAACAAATGTTAAGCAGTGGAACATCGACTGTGCCTGCTGAGCATGCTTTGGCTAGCGTTAGCTATTTGCAGCTATCCACCTCAACAGAAATACAGTAGGAGAGTATCAATTGGGAAACCGCAATGAAAGAGGAATTGGTGTGTCTATTAGTGCGAAGTTTGAAACGAAAATAAAAAAAGGATATAATTTATGAGCAAAATTTGCTGCAAAGTATCCTAATACGAGGGTGGATTGATAAGTTTCCGGCCTGACCAAGAAAAACAACGTTTTTAAGAATTTTTTTTTTTTATTTCTCAACATAATCTCCTCCAAGGCTG
>NC_046658.1:143420629-143438090 GCF_010883055.1 Belonocnema kinseyi | reverse complement strand
TAAAGATCAAAATTGTACAGAGCCATAGGATTTCGATGAAATTAAAACAAAATTAAATGCATTTGAAATTTTACGGTACGTTTTCCCATGTTAATTGCATGGAAAATTTTGAGTGATTTGGGCTACATGTCAATCTTGACCGTTTTCGCTTAAATTTCGCGGAGATTATTTTATTGTTCATCCAAACAAAAAAAGGGTGTCAGACCAAGAAAAATCGAAAATCAAAAAATAAGGACCACCCTATTGGCCCTTTATGATTGTTTATGCAACATAGTTGCAATATCATGCTGTTCGGACAACTGAGATGAAGCTTAAGGCGGTTTTACTAGAGAGAAGTACAATGTTTTTAGAGTAAACAGTTTTATGAATTCCGATGAATGTCTCGTGACAAAAAGAAAGATCTGGCAGCTTTGACTTCCTGCGTTATAAGCTTGAGCGTTTAGTATTAAAGTACCATTTAGGAAGATACTCGGGTCGCGCACATCGATAACCCCCAAAAGGACCTCGTCAATTCGAGTTGCAAACTATTTTAATTATACGAAGTCTGCAGTCGATCGACATAAGATCGCAGACTGATGAAATTCGCCTGGCATCTATTTCTATGTCTACAGTGTCTCCTTTACTATTGTTGAAAAATAAGTTTAATAGTGATCCGTACTCATTTAGTAATTATTTAGATTAAGGAATATGATGGTTGAATGTACAAAGATTCCCATAATGTGAAGGGATTTTCCCATCACAGTAAAACTCGTCGAATAAAAAAAAATTTGGTCTCCACTTTTGATCGCGCTGGTAGTAAAAACAAATATCGACTACGGCGCGTATCAGAATCGTCCTATTTGAAAAATCCTACTGTACCAGTACTCTAAGCCATGATGAGCATCTATGCGAAGCACGCCACCATGTTCAGAAGATTTTATGATTTCTGCATCTATATTTCTGATGAATAAAAAGGCACTTTACAATAGGTTTCACTCGCAGTGCTGCAGGACTCAAATGGTCTAGTTGTACAAGAAAATAATTACTTTACGTATTTTTTACAATAGTTCTCTTCGGGTTAGAAATGTCATTAATTAGTATAAGATTAAACTGTTTATCTTGAAAATTTAACAATTCTGGTAAAAATTATTCTTCCTGGTTTAAAATTCGACGGTCTTTTGGACAATTTGTCATTTGCGTATCACAGTTCTATTATTTTAGGGGATAATTCAATTATTTTTATTTATTACAATAAAGTGGAATTTAACGGAACAAAAAATTATATAGTAATGAAAAAATTCACGCCTTTCGTGAGTTATTATTATTTATTATTACTGAAAAGATAAAGCTTCATAACATAAATTCTTCATGAAAATGTGAATCATAATTCAGAGCTATGAAGAGATAAAGTTGTGCAAATAAAGATATGAATTTCTTGAATCCTTTTTAAAATGTGAGTGCATGCTGATATAATTTTTCAAATTGCGTAAATCGTTTTGCAGAGATAGTAATCAGATGATTTGCATTCATTACGTGTACAGCTTTTTTGTTCTGTAGGGGGACAGGAATTAAAAAAAGGGAAATCAGCCAATCAAAATTAGCTACGTGCATGATGAAGAGTCTAGTAGCATCCATATGGAACAATATTTTATAAAATGTCATGTCTCTCTGAATCATTATCATTCACTGTACTCTGCTGTGAAATACTTTCATCAGCTATATTAAAAAAGTCAGACTGCCATTGGTACTCTACTGCTCGCCTTTGCCGTTTTCCATAATTCTATTGGTAAATATATGATAATATGATAGCTCTCAATCCCCTCTTTACCTCAGCCTGATCAAATTTTGGTTTTTAACCTGACTTTGCTTTCTCAGTTTTTTACAGTTTAATAAAGACTCTACAAGCAGTTAAATCAAGTAAGAATAATCGTATAATGTATAAGGTTTTTATATAATTTGAATTTATTATCCCACCTCCCTTAGGGCTATTCTATATTTTTTATATGTAGGAAAAAGAGAATCAAGGAAGAATCTGTTGAATCCAAAATTTTCCTTCAACCGCGGTTCTGTAATAGAACAGATATCGTGTCCTGATATGTAAACCCAAAAAAGTCGGCGCTACCTTGTTTGTTTTCTTTTAAATACAAAATTTTCTCGAACAGATTTGCGCATCCACCTCCTATGTTAGTTTAATTTTCAGTGGTCGTGTTTTGGTCGGTGTCTGATCAAATTTTCACATTCTTTGAACTTTTAGAACATAATATTTATTACCAGTTGCTTTAAAATGTATCCTATTTACTTTAATTTTCAAAGTCGTGTCATGCTCTCGCATCTCTTTAGTTAAATCAACACTATGTATATCGGTAGATAATTCTGCTAGCCCAAATATCATTACCTGTTTCTTTCTTAATAATCTTGCATCTAGTTCTAGTATTGCTCAAATTTAAGGAATTACATAAAAAATTTATTCTTAAGTGAATAAGTTTTTTATCTGGGGGTAGGAAGTGAGATCAGGGGGAGTCTACGAAGTTTGGCATATCATAGTATATATCGTTTTCTTCCAAAGTTGTAGCCTCAGGAACAGGATTACATTTTGTAATTAAGAAATATAAATACTAAGAGAAAGCGTTTGTTCAAAATTCTTCTCTTTATTAAAACAATAAATAGCTTGTTGTGAATCATGTAAACAGGCTGCGTCACCTTCACAGATATGATATATAATTATATAATTTATATATAAATTCAATTTAATCATAATTTTGTGTTATTTATAATCAAATGAAAACAACAACTATTTTTTCAAAAGCACAAAAACACTTTAAAAATGTTGAAAAGTCTTCATAGTTTGAAATATTCTTTCAAATGGCCTGAGGAGATCCAAGTTTATAATGATTTAAAAACTGTTGAATAAATGCAAAATTATCATCGTCTAAAATTCCAGAGTCATAGTATGAAAAATTTTCATTTTCCTCAACTAACAATTTACATAGAATTTCGGTTAGATAATTGTTTTCGCTCTTTCACGTTGAAGTCACCCAAAGGATAATAGAGATAGCATTTGGAACAAGTCTGATTTATTTTTACTTAAGCTTTAAAGAAGATTTTGTAACAATATAATAATTACTTTATTTCGATCACTTGTACTTTGACAAGGATAATCATTCAGATTTGGAATTGGGTTTGTGTAAAAATATGTAAATGATCTGAATTGATGAAAAGATTAATTTCAGAAGCAAGAAAAAACCTCCCTTGACGCACAAAAAACACGTTTGTTCAGGTAAATTCGAAAACTGTTTTCCAGTAAGAAATATTTCAGAATACTTTCTGGTAAAGAACCGCAAAATTCACCCAGGAACGCTCTTTAGCTTATGACTCACCAAAAGAACAATTCTCACATCAAATCCATATCCATTTTTGAACACTTTCTTTGAAATGTAGTCCAGAAAAAATTGCCAAGTCCAAAATATATAGTTAGGTCTCTTGCAGAGATCCCAAATATAAACTAGTGTAACTCTCTACATTCCAACATACGGAAGAATAGTAACTCGAGTAACGTTTACGAAATCAAAAAATTAAAGAAGAAACATCATTGGTTTATCCAACTGAACCCATTTTATCTTCATTAAACTAGAACAGTCAGAGAATTCCTGAATTGAATTAATTTTACCAGAATCGGTCCCAAAACCCCAACAGACATTCCCAACCATTAAATAATATTGAAAACTTTAAAAACTGAATCCTTAGCTCATTTTACAAATTTCAGCTTCACCGACGTTAGTTATAAAGCTCAATTTTTGTTTTTTCAAGAAAGTACTTTGAAATTCTTTCGTGACAATAAGTAGGGATGGTGCTTGGCGGCTTACGATATTTTCATGAGAATCGCAATTCTGAAATAAAATGCGTTGGCTCTGATAAAAATGCAGGTTCGCAAACGCTAGCCATGTAATTTGGATCAAATTTATGACAAATTCACAAAAATTGGAGGTCTTTTCCAAAAGAATATGCCCAAAACCTCGTCGAAAGCATGCCCCGACAGTATCAGGCCATAATTGATGCTGGACGGGATTCGACTTGTTACTAAGGTATTTGCATTAAGTATTGATGACCAATTAAACAATAAATGTGCGAATTTGAAAAACATTTATTGTTGATATTGTTTAACAGTGAGCACACTCTTATGTAACAGGCATGGCTATTTTCTTGGACACGCTTTAGAATTCTTTCGCTAAGACTATTAGCGTTAGTTTTATGAAACTGTCGAATATTGGGTAGGGTTAAGAGCGTTCCATAAAGTTTATTTAAGGTAAATCTTATGAGTATTTTACACTTCATAAATCTGTGGTTGGAAGAACTGTGGATTTATTTAAACAAAAGTGCTGAAGGTGGTGTTTGTTAGGTTGAAAAATGGAGAATTACCCTGAGGTACACGAAATTGGATTGCGATTTAAGTAAGGGTGAAATTATTCTTTGGAAATCTTTGACATTACCCACAAATTTTGCAAACATATTTGCAATATCTTCGTGTCGAGACAACTAAAGCCAAATTTCAGACGGCCCCATTAAGAAGAAGTAAAATGTTCTAATGGTAAGCGAGTTCTTGATCTAGTAAGATCCTTTGGTCACGCACCTTAGTAAACCTCAGAAGTTCCGTTCCTGCTAAACTATAATAATAAGTTTGGATTGGTTAGATTCTCGAGAAAGTTATGATCGAACATTTTTTCACGTTTATTTGCACGAATGTTTGCATATATTCGGAATTCATCGGCAAAGAATAAAAAAAGGAGCAGACTATTCGGATCAAGCGTTTATTGTTAAATATCTAAATAAGAAATCCCAGAGAATGTTGGACAAAAATTACTGAATTATTAGCGATCATAAAATTATAACGAGCCTATTTGTCATTTTCAGAACGGACATCGGTTCAAGGAGGGAACCTAGCTGTCAATAGGTGGGCTGAAATGTATTGCTATTTTTCCAGTGCCTCTTTTACTATTGATCGAGGGGCTAGTCACGGAGAAATCTTAGATTGCTGCGCTGGAAATCTTACGAGAACTCTATAAGGAACTCTTGGATACCTTGGAAATCTTTGGCCAAGCGTGGAGCATTCACAACACCAAGCATTTACACATTCATACGTTTGTGATGCAAACGCCGCCTCGGTGAGTGGAACTAACGGCCGACTCCATCCGAACGCCGCCAAGCTTAGCCGGGTCTAATTTTTTCTCGAGAGTGCCGATCTCGAGAAGTTTCGTAATCTGGGCAATCCCAGCAATCTTAAAGAAATCCTAGCACAGTATATGTGAATTCGATTGAGAATACCCCATTCATAGTTTTTAAATTTTCAGATTTCAAAGTGAGTAGCCCCTCGCTATAATAATAGCCCCAAAATAAATATAGCCTAAATATAGCCCCTCGTTCAATAATAATCCGTATTTATTTACTTTATTACTTTTTAATAACAATGTTACGTAATCTATTGCGTCAGAGATCTTGTCAACAATATATTTTTTGTGATCATCTGGGTAAGTCATTGGGTTTAAGATAAGGATTGGCTTTTCAGAAAGCGTACTGGATATTAAAATTCCGAATGTGTTAAAATGTGTCAATGAGAAAGAGAAAAAAGGTTCTCGCATACCCTAAACAGATCAAGGATTGAAATAACGATTACTTGTTCATAAAGGCTGCCATTTTGTCTCTGATAAATGAAAATGCATATTGCAATAGGTTTAAATCGCAGTAGCACAGGACATAAATGTTCCAGGCAAAAAAATGTATTTGTTTTTTTACTATTCTTTTCTTTTGGTAAGAAATTCACTGACTGTGTATGAAAATCAATTATTTATTTAAAAATTAAAAAATTCTTCAAAAAGTAGTCTTCTAAGTTGAAAATTCAACTTCTTTATATACAATTTATCATTCTATATTAAAATATTAACTATCAGGGGAGATAATTAATTTTTTTTCATCATTGAGAAATTTTTTTCCAATTTAACAAGAGGAAATATATCATTGAACAAATATAAGCTTTTTGTTAATGATTATAATTGATTATTTCAAACACGATAAAACTTTATTACATGAATTTTCCATACAAATATTTATTATAGTTGTAACCTTGGAAGAGATTGAGTTGTGTCAATCGCATGTGTTTTTCTCGAATCTTTCTTCAAACTGTGGCCTTATCTTGATATGATTTTCGAATGATGCAAGTTGTTCCATAGAAGTATAACTTTTTAGTGCTGAAGGTTTAAAGGGGCAGAAGGTGAACAGGTTGAATCAGCCAACTAAAATTCGCTACGTGGAACATCAAGATTCTACTAGTATCCATATGGAATAATTTTCCAGAAAACTTCATTTCTCTCTCAATCAGTGTCATGTACAGCCATCTACTGTCAAATACTGCCATCCACTATATTAAAAAATGCGAATTGCCGCTAGTTCTCTACTGCTCACATTTGCCGTTTTTCCCAATTCCATTGGTAAATATAATATAATTCCATATTCATCATTTTTAATTCAAATGGACAGATACATTTTCTCCAAAAATTGTCTTTCAAAGTCTTGAAAAATCTACATTTTATTTTACGCATCTTAAATAATTTACAAATCTTCTTCAATAGTTCGCATTTTTTCTAAAAGTGTTAAAAAAATAATTTAAAATTGAAAAAGTTTCCCTAAAATATTAAAGAAATTGACGAACTATACTAGTAAGGAAATATTCATACTGAAAAATATCAACATCACTTCTCAAAATAGTAGTTTGCACTTTTTATTTGTTTATAAACAAAAAAGAAAGAATATAAGTTTCCTCGGACCTAAGGGAAAACATTCTTAAATCATGAATTAGTTGATTTCATGTCAACCTAAATGAATTTGAACGTGTTGAAAGAATGGTGGACTTGTCAACTAGTCTGTGGGATATTAAAGGTTTGCTTCTGAGCACGAGCGTTTTTTAAGTCGAAAAGGCCAGCTTTTTTTAATAATATTTAAAGCCCTCATAAACAATTTAAATCGCTTAATTAGAAAGAAAGTTACAGGATTTTGAAAATAACTCTGCAGGCGTTGGTGGTGAAAATGGCAATCCATTCCACTTTAAGAGGGGTCGTAATCGAAGTCTATGAATTTGTCAAATAAGTTCTATTGGGTAGGTGAACAAATTACGAGAATTTAAAAAATCTAAGAACATGACTTTTAATGTTAGGGCAGTTGAGAAATAATTTCCTTTCTGCCTCTCTGTAACAATGTTTCTGATAATTGAGAAGGCATATTATAATAGATTTCAATTGCAGTGCGACAGGACACAAATAGATGAGGCTTACAACAAAATAATAATTTTTTGACTATTTTTTCTTTATGTTAAGAACATTACTTAATGTGTCTATAATTTAATCATTCGGTTGTATATTCAATAATTCTTTCAAAAACTATTCTTCTTGGTTGAAAATTCAACTGCTTTGTGGAAAATTTCTTATTCTATATTTGAAACTTAACAATCTTGGGACACAATTAATATATTTATCTGTAAAAAAATGTTGCAATTAAAAGATATAAAATATTTAACCTTGGATGATATTGAGTTGGGTCAATAAATATGCGTAATATAAGTATGCCACTCATACAACACGTGGATAACTTTTGAGAGGTGAAGGTAGGAAACGGGCAGATTGTGAAGCAGGTAGGATCAACCAATCAAAATTAACTACGTGAAACATTAAGATTCTACTAGTATCCATATGGAATAATCTTCTACAAAATTTCTCTTCTATCTCAATCAGTATCACTTACTGTCATCCACTGTCAAATACTGTCATCAACTGTACTGAAAAATGCGAATCGCCGTTGGTTATCTACTGGTCACTTTTGCCATCTTTCTCAATTCTATTGGTAAATTTAATATGCATATAATGCCATATTCATAATTTTTAATTCAAATGGACAGATATATTTTCTACCAAGATTAGCTTTAAAGCAAAAAACATGAATTTTAGAGAGTCATACAAGCCGAACAGAATTATTCCTCAAATCTAAAGACATATTTGAAAGAAAAAACAATCTCAAAAGCTTCCAAAAATTTTTCGACATTTTGAGAAATATTAAAATTCAAAGCAAATTATTTTAAAAGGGAATTTTTCAAAGTAAAAAATTGTTTAAAATTATATCAGGAATCTTAAAAAAAGTATTGTATATTAATCTGTAATAAAATTTTCTATTTTTAGCTGATTTTGGAAGTTTAAACCACAGTTTTTTATTCGCGAATGTTTCAGATTGATAATGTTTTGAAAGTATATCACCAAGACTACAGAATTTAAAATTGTAACATTATAAGAAATAGGTAAAACTTTTAATTGTAAATTGTCAAAATTCAAAACAGTTTAATTTTGAAGATACGTAATTGAAAAGTCTCAAATTGTGAATATATGAAAAATCAAAAGTTAAATTTTCAAGTATAAATTTTTTAGCCTATAGGAACTGATATACTACTGAAGTTTATTGTAGAAGTTAAAATCAAAGAAGATAGTCAACCTAACCTTAAACGTCAAACTTGTCATTTTGAAACAAAAGGTGTTTCTTTTGCTCAGAAGCAATTTTCGGAATAGTTTAGCACCTTATTAAAAGTTTACGATCTTTTAATTCCGACGAATAAAACATCCCAAATTTTGTATCATTTAGGTTGGTAGAGCCGAGTTGACAAAGTTAATTATCATCTTTTTAATGAGCCTGTTTATTCTTATGTGTTTTTGCAATAATTGAATTTACAATTTGTGATGCTTCTATTTTATAATTTAAAAATAAAAGATAAAAAACAGCATGTTTCACGTTCGAAGTTAGGTTGGCAATATTCTGTTAATTTTTAATTTTATATTGAATGTAGGCAGTTTTATCGCAAAGCTTTCTGTATTTATATTTCCCAATCACAAAAACAAAAGTGCAGATACTTTTATGGAGACCTAGCCTAAGTTCTGTGTCTAGTAAAACTCAGATAAACAGTTTTCATTTTAACAGAAAGAACAATGGAATTTTGAAAATATTGCTCACAAGAACCTACTTAAAACAGGCTTATGTCTTCATCAAAGTGTTGCAAAGCAGACAAGCATCATCATAGAAACGGTTTTCTCGGAAGAGGAGAATATTCATATTATGATATTTATAATTTTAAATTGAATTTTCATACAGATAGATAACTTTTCTACCAAGAAAAAAAGTTTTTAAACCAAAAAGATGCATTTTCAGATAATCATACAAGTTGTGTAGAATTATTTCTCAAATTTAAAAAGAATATTTGAAAGTTTAAGAATTGCCTTTGAATTTTTCAGAAATTTGTCGAGAATTTGAAAAATAAAAATTATTTAGTTTTAAACACTTATGTATCAAGTGTATGAAAATTTCAATTTTATTGGAATAGTTTAATTTTTAAAACTTCATATTGAAATTTATTTAATATTATAGATTTGAAATTTCGAATTCTTCAAATATAAGCAATGTAAATGGAAACGTTAATTTCTTTTTTTGAATTTTTATAAACTTTAATGTAGAAGAAGTGAATTTTTCTTTATTACTAAAAAAAGTGGAATTTAACTAAACAAAAATATATATATTGATGAAAAATGGAGGCCTTTTGTTAATTACGATTATTGATTTTGCTAAAATGATAAAGCTTCATAACAAGAATTCTTCATGCAAATGTGTATAATAATTCAAAGCTTAGAAGAGGTAAAGTTGGGCAAATAAAGATATGCATTTGTCGAATCCTTTTTTAAAATGTGAGTGTATGCTCATAAAATTTTTCAAATTACGTGAATCGTTATGCAGAAACAGTAATCAGATGATTTGCATGCATTACGTGTACAGCTTTTTTGTTGTTTTTGAAAAACAAAAAAAAATTGGAAAAAGGGAAATCAGCCAATCAAAATTAGTTACGTTCATTATAAAGAGTCTAGTAGCATCCATATGGAACAATATTTTATAAAATGCCATGTCTCTCCAAATCAGTATCATTGACTGTAATCTACTGTAGAGTACTTTCATCAGCTGTATTAAAAAATGCAGATTGCCATCGGTTTTTCTTAATTCTACTGGTAAATATAAGATAATATGAAAGCATTTTCATAATTTTAAATTTAATTTTTAAATTTATACATAAATTTTCTTGCAAGATAATTTTTTGACGAAAAATATGAATCTTCGAGAATCAGACAAGCTGAATAGAATTTAAGAAGATTTATAAAATTAAACAAAAATAATATTAGATATTCGGAGGCAATTTCTTTAATTCGTACAAATTAAAAAAAAACATTAATTAAATTTAAATAAGTATTAGAGACCAAAAGGTCTTTGGAGCTTAAAAAGATAATGTTTATGAAATTTGTAAAATTCCATTAGTATTTTTATTAAGTAACTTCAGTATGTGTATCAGAAGAAAAAATATTGAAAAAGTGTTCAGTTTTACAGCAATATATAATTTATTTCCAGGGAGGGGGGAGGAGGAAACAAAAAAAAACGTTATGGTCTGTTACATGGTGGAAGTGTGAGATAAAAAGGTACAAAATAATGTCACATAATATGTTCACGCTCCCTTAGTCCAATATATTTTGCGACGCTAAAATCAAATTAAAAAGTGATTTTTACCAACTTTTACAACATTTACCGCAATTAGGTAAGTCGTCGGAAAGAGTAAAGTCGGATTAGCATGCAAAAAATGCTCCAGAAGAGAAATAAATGTTGAGTCAGCCATTTGGAATCATGCAACACAAAAAAATTCCCAACCATTATCCATCATAATGATGAGTTTTAAAGAATCTCTATTATCATCAGAGGTATTTTCTATCAATTAGTGTATATATCAATCTACTGATTCCACTCATTCAGTTCATTCAGGAGTTTCTCTAATTTATCTTTCCTGGACAAGCGCTTTCGCTCAATTGGACATGTTTTAGATCCTGCATCTAAATCCATTGCTTCTTAAAATATTGTACTGTCCAGAGCCATCGACATATCGTGATTAGTGCATCTGTCTTGCCTAACTTTCAGCGTGGCAGAACCAGAATCCTTTTGATTAGTCACCGTGGCTCGACAAAGAAAGGAATTTTTTGTTCCTTTGGACGAATAACGGACAAACGTTGAGCAATCTGAAAAGAAAAAAAAAACAAAGAATTTAATAGTAACCTTAATTTTAATGTTGACGATGATTGTCAAAGTTTTTCTAATGTCACTATTTTAAAACTAAGTACATTGTAATCTTAAAGGTCACTTTAGCCCATTTCGGATGAAAACGCCACTCGCGACACACCGGTCTTTGAGATCTCAGAACTACCATAATTCTATAGACGTCCAAAAAAATTTAGGGAGACATATTTTGAGAAAATGGCGTTCAAATAAAAAAAGCATGAGTTTTTTACTCTTTTTTTTCTTTTAAATCTAGTTTTCAAAGCCTTTCGCTTTGGGAAACTACCTGGAACCTTTCTAACCGGTGGACTAAATGTCTGAACTTTAAGAATCCATGGTTCAAAGATCGATTTTTTGCCTAAGTATTTTCAAAATAGCGCCCTCTTTGACTCATTCTAAAAACATCTTATTCTTGTCAATTTTCTTTTTAATTCAATTTTCTTAAACAAAAAAATTTTTAATTTTCAAAATAGTAACACCAAAATTCATTTATAGTCTATCTGTCGTAATCAAAGTTTACATTGCCGGACTTTCACCATTGTCGAGGTCGACGAATGTAGATAGTCTCTTTTCTTCTTTCTTTTATATTTTTGTGATTTTATTTTTTTACTTTTTCGAATTTTTTTTTTTCATTACTTTTTAATCTATCACGTATGTGATCTAACTGTAAGATTTATGCTCGCATTCCTTCAGAATGCAATTTCGGAAAATAGTGTAGGCAATAATATTTGTCGCAATTGATGCAAAATCTGCTTGTCCTTTGACTACATCCTTTGTAGTTGCATGATGCTCTCTTTTTTGATGTGCATTGGTGAGACTTGAAATCACCCAATTTTTCTTTTGACAAATAGTTTCTACTTGCTTCCTTACATAACACCGACAGCTGTAGATGGAATAGAAGCCTCTTTTGAATCAAAGACACTGATGAAATTCCTGTTACTATTAGTATCATGAGTTACTTTGCACGTTACTCTAGGAGCTTTTTTCAAATATATGCTTTTTTTTATTCTGTCTCTACAAATAGTTCTCGCGGATCGTAAGCCACACTTATCCAAGTGAACGACTAAATCTAGACTGGTGAAAAAATTATCAAAGTAAATATAATAGGCAGATAGTTTTCATTTTGAAAGGTCAAGTAGAAGAGGTTTGTTCATTTGTACAACTACTCTGGAGCCAAGTGGGCACCTCCATAAATTTATTCCAATACTTGTGTCATTCTTACCACAATAAATATCTAAATTGAAAAAATATCCATTTGCCCCACACAAGCCCCAGAGCTTTCTCTCATATCTATCAGGTTTACACAGTGAATATTGTTTTATGCATGTGCGTCCGAAAAATCGAACCATCATTTCGTCCATGGAAAGAGCAGCTGAGGAAAAACCAAACAATTGAATTTTTTTGAACAAATTCAAAATGTTTCTAACTTTTCAAACCTTATTAGCATCATTTTTGTCACTAGATTTTGAATATTTTACTTTTGATTTGATTTCGCTAAACCTATCGCGAGACGTCGCTGAAGAAACAGCCCATCACTAGACAAGAGGGTCAGTTTCCAAATACTCTTTTTGCTCATTTCGTATGTTGTACGATGATAGCCATAATATGCCTGCAAAACCATCAAGTTCGTCCTCCGATAAATGCAATCCGTTTTCGTCACTACCTTCAATGATATAATGTTTTATCTGTACAGAGCAAAAGAGTTCAAATAATTCCACAAGTGACAGCGAGAGTATTTTTTTCTGCACTGCATCACTTAACATTAATTTATCATCTAAATTTCCACAAAAAACTTGTTCTCCGTCATTCCATGAAAACTCATTATTTGGTTCTAACTTTGTCTAAGTTTTCGTCTAATTATAAAAAAAATGGTATGATACATTTGGAGTTGAAATTACGGTCTCAAGATTTTTATCATCTGACTCAGAATCTCCATCAGAGCCCTAGTTACCCGGATCAGGTATTATCACATACTCATTATCTTTATTAGAATCCTCATCCTTAGTTGATTCAGAATCATTTGTTTTTAAATTTTCTAATGCTTTACGCTTGCGCATATTTTCACACTAACTAAGAATTAAGATTTTATATTATAGAATTAGATGATCTGTTACTGCATCCACAGCCTGGATAACGCAAATTTGGGTGTATTTATTGCAGTGCGCGAATAACTTACTCAGTCGAGTGTCTTACGCGGCGTCCCGTCGTGCAAGCGGGCCAGGTTCAAAGCCCGATCACTGAAAATATTTCCAGTGAATACAGAAGAAATCTAGTTTGCCGCAAACTCTCAAGTACAAATTGGAAAGAATTTGATTCAAACTTTCAAAATATGTCCCCCTTAATGTTTTTGGACTTCCATAGAATTAGTTATGAGATCTCAAAGACCAGTGTGTCGCGAGTGGCGTTTTCGTCCGAAACGGGTTAAGGTTACTTAAACCTCAACCATGTTTACATACCTCTGAGATTGCCGATTTAAAATAAGTAGGTTTCCAATGAATATATATTAGCCGTGAAATTATTCTGAAAGTCAACAACTATAGTTTTAAAAGTTTCAAAAGCTTACTGTAGTCCGCAGGGCGTTCAGTGATCGTTGATAAGCATTTGATCTGTAATAGAAAAAATAGGTGTGTTCTCGTAGCGTTAAAGTTAGTAACTTTGCTAGTGGCGAAACAAAATTAAATAACTATTATTTTCAGAGACATGCAGATTTGGTTTAAGTTTAAATGAGCTTTGAGTGACATTTAAGGTTTTTCAAGGACAACTATTGTTTGAAATCGAAATCAACTTGTTTACATTAAGCCCGCCACAATGCGGGCTCGACCGACAAGTCTTCTTCGAATATGAGTGCTATAGTGAAATTGGAAGATCAAGACATTGTCAAGACCATCTCAAAGTGACATTGAGGGTCAACTCTTTCTCGGTTCAACCACTTTCAAATTGATAATGCGGACTTTTAATTACGATTTACGAACGCAAAACCCGCTTGATAACCATCTTGTGAAAAAGTCCGAGTATTTTTTATTTTTTGGAAGGTTGTGTACGCTATTTTAATATTGGCAGTTTTAATTCGTATTTTTTTATTTAGCGACCCAAAAAACATCGCTTGTCAGCATTTTGGAAAAAATCCAAATATTGAAGATTTTTTTCTAATTTAGGGTAAGCAATTTCGAAATAATTTGTATACTGTTTGTGCAAAAGCACATTGCGGCACAAAGAGTGCTTTATGACAAACTCTGTCACTCTAACGGCATTAGCCCTAATACCGCTCCGCTGAAAGCTCATAGTAAAAGAGTGTCAATAATCAAAAATTAGAAATGCCGTATATATTGGAACCTTATACACTCCACAATTGTTTCTGTTGCGTACTCGAGGCCTGACATAGTTATGCTTGATTTCTAGAAACAAACCATATTCGTTATCCATTTTTTGGCCCTATTCGACAAGAGACTTACATCCAAGGAGAATGAAACGGGTTTAGGCGCGAATACCGACCGTCTGATTTTCGGGGTCGACTTTGCTCTAGCGGAGATCGTTGTGGAGGTTGTTATTGTGACAGTGGTTCACTCAGTTTCATGGCAACTGCTTGTTACACAAGAATTTGTCAAAATTGTTTCTACCTTCAGTGTAACTGTGTCTGATGTGACCAATGTGACGTCATGCTTACGTAATGACCACTCTTGAAGTAGTTTATATTCCTTACGCATTCTCGAAGTTTTAATTTCACATGGTTTCAGTGCCTAATTCAAAGAATTGCAGGGCTTCTATTATTTCTTAATTATCTAATTCCCATATTAAAAGCTTTAATTCTGTGTATGTGTTTATTGTTTTTGCTAATTTTAAAAACGCCATTTTGAATTTTTGTAATTGCGGGTGAGAGACCACGTCTTAGCTTCGAAGGACGAAATTCCAGTAAAAGTAAACAAAATTTGTAATTTTAAAGTTCCGCTTTAATTTAAAAAAAACTCAGAATTTAAAACATTATCCCCTGAATTCAGGTTCGGTAAAATCTTTAATTCCTAAATGCTTATGTTTCTTTTTAATTACTAGCAAAGCATACCTGTTGCCATTGCACCTCGAGCTAATTATTAGGAACCGAAAATTCTATCAAAATTTGCAAAGTCAACATGTTGGGAGAAAAAAAAGATTAAAATGGCATTTTGCTGATCTAGCTGAATAACTTCAAAGCTTGTGGTAGACGGGAAATGCACGGCTATGTTCATTAAATTTTATTTTTCTAGAATAAATAATTTTTTAAATTTATTTTCTTAAACTCGATTTTTTTGTAATCCTCAAGAGGTGAATATAGTTTAATTTACCAAAGGTTTAGAACAAGTACTTATTTTTCCCATTCTTTTGGAAATTAAGCTTTTTCCTTCAAAAACACTATGTTAGTTTCAAAAGCACGAAGGCAAAAGTTAAAGTTGAAAAAAACACACTATACTGTACCAGTATCCTGAGCTCTGATCCACTGCTATGCAAAGTCCGTCATTATGTTGACGGAAATGTATGCCCTCGCGCAAACATCTCTGTGACAAAAAAATACTGTCAGAGCAAGTACGACCTGATTTTCGAATATTATCGAGTTTTTGTAAGAGTCTACAATTAGTACAAAAAAACCGATTTTCTATTATCAATTTCTTTTGAATAATGAAGATTTGCCCTATCGATTATTAAAATCCCTATTTCAAAACGATCTAAATAAAATTATCTCCATGAAATTAATAGTTTGAGTTGAAAGTTAAACTTTCCAATCAAAAATTGTTATTTTCGTCTTACGAAGTAACCAGATTTCAACCAGAAAAGATTCTCTGAGGGTAATTCACTAACGTTTCAAGACGCATTTACAATTTACAATTTAAATTTTTTACTCTATTTATCTTCAGTTTTCAAAATGTAGATTTGAAAATTATACAATTTTCAATATTTCTTTTTAAAACTAGATGAAAAAAGTGAAAAAATGAATGTCAAGAGTATTTCATAATTTAAATAAAAGATGACACGAGACTAGAACAATTTTTTCTTTTCTTTTTCCTTCTTTTTCTCTCGTTCTTTTCTATGATTGATCGTTATAATGGATATCATATCTATTACATAAACATTCACCTATTGTTGTTTCTTCTTGCAGAACTTATAATTTCAGAACCAAGGACTTTGAAGGAATTATTTCCTAGATACAACGGCATCATGCCTCCGGTCGAAAAAATTTTGTATAGAGGTCAGTTTCGCAATTTCGCAACATTTAATGGTGAACAAATGTCCTTTACATGGGTGACTTTTTTCAAAAGAGATTATATTATATTTGGATGGACTTTGGGAGCAGATTATATTAGTGATCCATCCAGTTTATTTCCCAATTTGGAAAATGCATTATCTATCGTATTTAATGTAAACGAAGACAAGTGGGTTTCTTTGCCCCGTAATTTATCCCGCAAATTGGGTACGAACCGCCGTTATCGACTTGTCGTAGCGCGAGACGAAGTGGCTGCTAGACACGTAACAACATCGAACAATCCAGTATACAAAGAAGCACACGTAAAGGCATGTAGCAAGGCAAACGACCGAGTAGACATCATAGAAAGGGAACAAGTACTGCTTCTGAACGGAATGCGAACAACCTTTGAAAAGAGCATTAGAGCAATCAAGGAGGAATACAGTCAAGCATATGATCGTGCATTTATGCTTTACTTAATTGTTTATGGAGAATATAATATAAACGGGCATAGAAAAAGGCATCCTTAAAAAATCTGTAAGCGTCAGGTGATTTTACAGGCGACTTCGTAACTAATAATATAATTTATAACGTCTATAAAAAGCAAAAATATTTTAGCTTCGTATTTTGTGTTAGAAACTTTAAGGAAACAACAATTTCGCAGGTGATTCCATTTGCTCAAGATTATCCAAATAAAGAATCTTATCACATTAGATTCAGTTGCAACATCTTGAAAATTTTCTCGGTCGGAGGGCCGAAAGCGGCTAGTCTAAAAACTTGAATAAAAACTGTTTTACCTACTCCAATACATGTGTAACATTTTGCTTAAATAGGATTTTGTTCGCTGCATTCACTGTTGATTCTGCATTATTTTCAAACGTGAAATGGGCCTGACACAGTTGAATAAAGTTGTAAATAACTTAGGCTCTAAATTCAAGCCCATTAGAAAGAAAGTTTTCTAGCGGGTTTGTAGATTGCCACGGATATTCAACTTTTAAAACTCCTTGATCAATTACCAGGTGTATACATATGAAACCGGTATTGCCATTTAGCGGCCAGTAGGCACACTTGTAGGCACTGTCGGAACTTACCATTTGTGCTAATTGGCGT
>NC_046658.1:143416231-143420529 GCF_010883055.1 Belonocnema kinseyi | reverse complement strand
GTAGCCAGCGAGGGCGCATACTTTGAATAAAATATTTGTTATCATTCTCTTGAAATAAATGTGTTTTTTTCTTGAAAAAATACCGGTTTCATATATATATACACCTGGTATATATATTTCAGTTTATCGAAGCACTTTAAAATATCTAGATAAAAATATCAACGTGTAAACCTTCGCTGAGCGCTACAACAATAAATTATGACAAGCCTGTCAGATTCGTGAAAATTTTTCTACCTGTTACTAATCCTTGTTGTGATACAATAATATGCGGTAACGTAGATGAAGAGATTTCATTAGCGACCCATGCCTAAAAAGCTTTAGAAAAGTTGTTTATGACATAGATATATTTCCTTTTCTAATGATAAATTAGAAATATACGTCAATGGGCCAAATGATACGTCTGCGTTAAGTTTTTCAAGGACGCTGGGTATGAGATCTGTTCCAGAGTCATTTTCCACAGCCATTTTCTTTGGAAGCTCTTTCAAACCCCTCTTTACCTCAGCCTGATCAAGTTTTGGTTTATAACCTGACTTTGCTTTCTTAGTTTTTACAGTTTAATAAAGAGGTTACAAACAGTTAAATTAAGTCAAAATGAAGTCCTCGAATTCTTTGACGATTTTATTTTTGTAAGCAATCCCGTAAACTTTTGATAAAAATTTGTTTAGTTTTAAAATCATTGGAATTATTTCTATTTACAGAGCTTCTTGATTTTTGTGAGATAGTGGTGCTCAATTGCGGAATTGTTCCTTTTGGGATGTCCTTGTAGGCTTTTCCTGCAATTTTTTAGTTTCACTATCTTTAATTTTCCTTGTGACCATATTATTCTTAGATATTTCTTTTCTTTTTTCTTTTTCCCCTCCACCTGTTCCTTTATCTTTTTGAATTTATGGTTTTACAGCCTCATGTGATCTGTCCTGATGTTTAAAACCAAAAAAGTCAGCGCTAGCTTGTTTCTTTTCTTCCAAATATAAAATTTTCTTGAAAAGATTTGCTGCAGAATGAAATATTTTAAAAGTTTCTCAGTTCCAATCAATAAAAAAAGATTGTGGAGAGTTTAGCTTTTTAGGAATAACTTAAAGTCTTCGTAGAATATAATTGCTAGATATTACAATTATCATAGAATAGAACTCCAGAGATATGGCTTGAAAAATTTTACTTTTTGTCAACTACCAATTTACACAGAAGTTACGTTAGAAAATTGTTTAATCTATTCTACGCTGAAGGCGCTTAAAGAAGAACAGCGATTGAATTTGGAACCACTCTTTTAAGTTTACTTACGCTTTGAAGAAAACTTGTACATAAAAATTCGGAAACTGTCTTTGATTAAGAAACATTTTAGTAAACGTGCTTTGAAGACCCGCACAAGTCACTCAAGGACGCTCTTAAATTCCTAAACCTAAAAAGACCTTGAATCAATCCCTATCCATTTGTTAACACTCTCTTTAAAATTTATTCCACAAAACATTGCAAAGTCCAAAATATGCAGTAACAAAGAAAGCGCCTAGTATTTCCAAACCCATTTTATCTCTTTTAAACTAAAACAGTCTGAGAATTCCTTAATCGAAAATAATTACAGAAGTTACGTTCGCAAGACTCCAGTAGATTTCCCAACACCAAAGTAATATTGAACACCTCCAAAAAAAACATTTAGAACTTTTTTTAAATTTCATCTTAGCTGACGTCATTTCTCAAACTTAGTGGTTATTATAGATTGCTTAAGGTTTACTGGCTGTGACTTGCGTGAATATTTTTAATTTACCAACCTTAACTTATATGAATATGTGGAGGTCTCTGGAATAGACCTCATTTAGTATTTTGGAGTTTTTATTGTGTCCCGGGACTTTTTAGACACCCTGTATATATAGCGCACAGGCAATGCTGTGAACTTTTTGTGCGCTGTGTGAGACAGAAATATATGTCTGCACTCTACTTTTTTCAGAAACCTCTCACACTGTTAGCAATATTGACGGGCAGAGATTTCTGCAATTAATCGGAAAATAATTTATTGTGAAGATTTAACGAAAATTTTGAACTGTGACAATTATCTTCTGAAATTCCGAAGGCGAAACTATAAGTTTTTTTTCAATGCACCTACTAACTTTAAAGACCATGACGACTTTTAAGCCCTGTGTCTGATGTCATATTTAATTTGGTGAAGTAGGTGTGCTAAGTCGATAATTTGGCGGGATATTTAAATATGTTGTCAGCAAGTAAGACTTCGCCGTTATCGACGTCCTTAAGAGTGATGTGTGATATATTTTACCTAATTATGAATTACCTTGAATAATATTTCCCTCAGGGCCTCTCGGCTTAGCGCTATCACGTGTGAAAACGCACTAAAAATTATTATAACGAGATGAACAATTTGGGGAGATTCTAAAAATAATTTGCTGATCTCCGATTACATATTATATGTTTTCAAAAATGTTTGAAAAGTTAGGAAACCACAATGAGCACTGTAAAGATCATTTAGAACTCCCAATTCCTTTCTTGATACTTGAAAACTACCCATTCATTAGAATGTTTCCAAAAAACTACTCTTCCACTTGAATGTAGGCAGCGGAACTTACATATGTGTGTAATAAGCATAAAAAATAATGAAATTTAGAAAAGACTGTTAGTGGATATTTTTTGGAATTTTTTGCTATCCGATGGCATATAAAACTTGCTCCAAAAAACTACTCCTAAGTCATGCATACCCACGCCTCGTTACTTATACTGACTTTTTGAGAAAGTTTTGTCTTGGTTCATCTTTCAGCTTTATTATTACAGTTCGTTAATAAATAGTCGTCCAGAAATTTCATTTTATAAACAACTTTTTGTTTGAATATGTGCATGGGAACTCTGATAATGCTTAGACTTGATTCTTATTTAATTTCTGCAATGTATTTTGGTATTGCTGTTATAACGCACGTTCTTTTGTTCTTTTGGATTCTATTTTGTCTACAAATACATTATCTAAGAAAATATTACAAATAAAATCCATAATTAATATTGTCAACGGAAAAATCTTGGGCAAATTTTTGTGCCAATCCATTTGGTAAGGCAAATCATTGAAAAACGCCAGACTTACATTTTTCGGTGGACATTTAAACCAACTTGCATCAAGAGCCAGCGTACCATACTTTTATCCCGATTCAGGAGGAATAGCTAAATCTTAAACTTTTTTCCTATTAAGAGAAAAGTGAAATTTTCCGTAATACAAAACGTGCTTCGAATAGGGAAAGTACTTCGAAAGAAAAGTTGTAAGAAAAATGATACTTAAATGATACACTGAAGCAACGCTCTTATAAAAAATGTAAATTGCTCAAGTAGAAAGGAAGCTAGAGGCTTTTGAAAATAACTGTGTAGGCCTTGGTGGTAAAAATGTCACTCCCTATCACATAAAGAGGGGTCGTAATCAAAGTCGACATTTGTCATTTTCTTTTCTTATGGCGAGAACATTACTTAATGGTTATATATTAGAAAAAGCTCATTTGAGGCGGCTTAAAATTTACTTTAGAAAAATTGCGTCCCAAGAATTCTCCAAAATCTAATATTGTATAAACCCTGTGAATGATAAAAGAGTCAAAAAATCGCAAATACTTTCTTCTAAATTATTCTCAGTTTTCATTTTAACAAAACGAACAATTAACTAAAAAAAGGTTTTCGGCTACAAAATAAGATTTAGTGGGTGCATGGGAAATTTTTCTCATACCACTTTTCTTAATTTTACTTTATCCAAAACTCGAGAAAGGTCTGCATCAAAGTATTCCAAAGCAGCCAAGTGTCATCATAGAAACTGTTTCCTCGGATATAGGGTGTTTCTAAACGTGACCATTTCAATAAATCCGCGATACTCAGTTTTCATATAAATTTCATATTGCGTACTTATAAACTGGTTCTATTCTTTCATAATTTAAGACAATGTTACATATTGTTTGCTCACCCTTTCCTAATCTGTCGAAATTGCTATCTGTAAAAAATCAACACAATTTTTTTTTCTTTCTGCCTTTTTCATTCCAACGCGAAAAGTGAGCGCAGGCATAGAAGCTTTAATGCAAAAAAAGTGAATAAATAAATATAAAGATTGTTTGATGTTTTTACATTCTGATCAGAGAAGGTATTAGATTTTTGTAAAATTTCACCCCCCAGTTTTTGTCAAATGTCCCTTTGGTACACTCGTTTAGTGTCCTAAACTAATGGTCAAGTTCGTTAGCCAGCCATTTTGGATGAAAATGCAAAAAGTGGGAACATTTTGAATATTTTTGAGACCTTCTTTTTAAAATATCGAAAATTCTCCGTACGGTTATTCATAG
>NC_046658.1:143387364-143416131 GCF_010883055.1 Belonocnema kinseyi | reverse complement strand
GAAATACAGACAAGAATATACTTGTGTATTTGCGCTTAATTTAAGTCTGCATGGAGAATATTGGATAAACAGTTACAGAGAAAGCAGACATATTTAAGGTTTGCATGTAATATTAAGTGCTGGAACCACAATAGTGCCCAGGTTATTTCAGTTAGCTCCAGATACTCAAAAGAAAGACTCTCATCACATTGTATATGTAACTGTAGTATTCAGAGTTAGCAGGGCGAGACACTAAGTCTTGGTGGATCTGTAAAGTTAAGTTAATAATGTGCTAATTTAAATCACCCTCCACCGGGTTTAATCAATCTTCACAACAAGGATCTTTGATATCCCCTCCTGCATCTGGGTACTTAAGCCCTAATTCCGATTAAAAGGAGTGTCAAATCAAAGCAACCATCTTCAATCCAAATTGGATTCGATATCTTCGATATAAAGGGGAGCAATTAAAATTTAACATATTTCTAATCACTTATTTCCTTTTAGGGCGAAGTAAGAATTGCGATCAATTGTTATTTAAATAAATAAACTATGTGTACATGCACTTGTGTGCAAGTAAGTTAGTTAAGTTAATTTTGACAATGTTAGGTTTCTTCACCTCGTTCCACAGGGTTTCAAATAACCACATTCTCTTCCTCTAGTTTTTTTTTTAATTTTCTATTTATTCTAGTTTTATTCCTTTCCAGCTCCCCGTCCATTCTCACTTTCTTCTCCCTCCTTTTATAAACTTCTTTATCTTTGCCGTTTCTAGATTTAAATTCACTTTTTTCCCATCTAAGTATTTCTCTAATCGTCTAATCAAGCTCGCCATCCACTTTAAATATATTAAATAATATTGGGCTCAAAGTAAATCCTTGCCTCACTTCTATAACTAACAAAAAACATTTCCCACCTGCTTTTCTACGTTTATCCTGCTTTTCGTCTCTAAAGAATTCCGGAACGCTATTTATTAATTTCTCTTTTATCCACTTTTTCACCATAACATTCTCTATTTCGCATCCATCTAAGGAGTCAAACATTGCCCTTAAGTCCACGATAATTGCCATCATTGTCCATGTTTCCCTTTTAATTCTCTAATTTACCAGACAATTAAGAAAATATATGGAGCCGTTAGCGTCACTCTATCATGATATTTAACCTTCTACCCTTTGCCTTTCTTCACTATGGGTGCGACTAATCCTTCCTTCCAGAATTCTGACGACGCATCTCCTATCCGTAGTCTATTGCACATTATCCATGCCGATTCCTTTAATTCTTTACCATCTTTTTATTATCCCTAATATCTGGACTGTTTCCTCCCTTGTAATATCTTCCCATTTATCTGTTTTCCTGATATTTTGTCCTCCTTGCCCAACGTTCCTCTGTACCCCAGCTAGTAAATCCATATCATATTTCTTTCCATTTTACCATCTCAATATCCTGTTTCACTGTTTACCTTCCTCATTTCTCACTATTTACCACCTTCCAAACCTATTCTTCCACCCAAGTATTTTCTGCCGCTCTTTCAAACCTTTCATTAAAGTTCTTTTCGTTTTGATCACACAACTCCCAACCTTCACTAAGTTCTTTTTTGCTTGTGCTAGTGTTTTTTCCCCTATTATTATTTTCATCTTCTCGTTTACATTTTCTACTCTCGTTTTTATATTCCAGACCTTTTCCTTAAACCTTTATTTACTTGACGTTCACCAATCTCCTCTTCCTGCTCTGTTTACTTTTGCTTCCTTTGGTTTCTTAATGTTATTATTATTTTTTCTTCCAGTGTTACTATTGTGGGGAAGTAATCCGAATCTATATAATTTTCCACCTTTTATTTTATTAGCCTTCTCTCTCATCACTACGTCATGATAAATTACCGTTACCCTTTTTCCTTCTGCACGTATATATTCTGCTTCCTTATCCTCGTATTTATTTTCGTTTATTATCAATTATCTCATTTTTCCTAGGCTACTCAACAATTTCTTTTTCTTCCCAATCAGTACCTTGTTTTTTTATTTTCTTCTTCGATCTCCACATTATTCTTTTCGTTTTCTATGTCCTTCGTTCTCATTAATATCTTCTTTTGTCATAGGCCTTACATGTTGTTTATTTTCTTCCAGTAGCTCTATATTCCACTTTGTTAATTTTTTCATGAACTCCCTATACTTTATATACAAGTGTGCAATATTTTATAAGTGTTGAATGTTTACGTTTCGAAATATCAATTCTTCCAGATCAGGAATAGACGGAGAAGGATCGTTACAAATAATAATAATAATTTCAAGTTTTATTTTAAGTACAGAATACTTAGCAGACTAAGACAATTTTTTAGAACCACACAGATCACTCACTCACTCGTTTATATAGACATTTTTGTGAGATGTGATAATTAATGTCGTTATTCAGTTAATCACTTTACTGTTCCAAAAAGATCGGACTACGATCTGTCGCGATTCACTGCTGCTCGCACACTGGTTTTCATGTGGGGCCCTCTTCTCTGACATCACTTTTTTCTTATATAACAATTTTTTTTTTCACCAGTACTATTCTCTCCTCTCTTCGATCTTTCCTTTCGAGTCTTTATACTTCCTCTATCCCTATTCTCCCCACTCTAAACTCCCTGTTTGAGCTTTCTACTTTTTTATCCTACCTTTCAACTCATCTACATTTTTATTAGTATATTCCTGCTTTTCTAGCCTTTGTTACATCGTCTTCAATATTTTATCTAGGTTTTCCCTGACTTCTTCCCATTTCCTAATTTCTTTCTTAATTTCGGCCAATTCCTGCCTAATTGCTTTCTTTATTCCCCCCCCCCGTTTTTTCCTTCTTGTTTTACACATTTTCATCACTTCTATGACCATTTTTCCGATTTCTTTAATTCTTTCCCCTTTTACCGAATCTTCAGGTTCAGCTCTGTTCGCTTTTGTCCCCTTACTGCTCTCATACTTCTTCACAAAACTATTTTGTTTCTAGTAATCTAATTAAAACGTTTCCGCATTCTATCGTTCCCTGTCTTTATCTATAGTCTATATTCTGTCGAAATTATTTGAATTACAGAATTTAAAAATATTAATTTAAAAAAATGCTTTATGTTTTATTTAAATCAGCCACAAATAATAATTCTTAAGCTTTGACGTAGTATACATATGAGAGTCATGTGACACGACTACGTAGTTCCAACTGTCACTCGACAGATAGCGCCACCAGTCAATCACAGCAGTTGGTAACTGCTCAGTCGGTAAGGTGGATCCCTGCCCCTATTTACCATCTATGTAGTTCAAGTTAGAGCCAGCAGATGGCGCCACTAGTTTCCATGTAGGTAGTTAGAGATAACAAATCCCTGCCTCTGTTTTACCATGTATAAAGTTGCAGCCGGCAGCTGGCAGATGGCGGTCGTGGGGGCAACTTTGTAACTAGAGGCTAGAAGAGGGAATTTTTGGGTTTCTCGAGGCTTCTGGAAAGATCTCAAGGCTTCTAGAAAGATCTTGAAGCTTCTGGAAAGATCTCGAAGCTTCTAGAAAGATCTCTAGGCTTCTAGAAAGATCTGGAAGCCTCTAGGAAGATTTTGAAGCTTCTAGAAAGATGTCGATGCTTCTAGAAAGATCTGAAAGCCTCTAGAAAGATTTTGAAGCTTCTAGAAAGATCTCGATGCTTCTAGAAAGATCTCGAAGCCTCTAGAAGCTTTTCGAAGCGTCTGGAAAGACCTCGAACCTTCTGGAAAGATCTCGAAGCTTCTAAAAGGTTGGGTATCATATATGTAATACTCGTACATATTGCTAACTCCCTATACCTTGCAACAATTGGTTAGAGGAGGGATTTTCTCTAGGTTTCCAGAAACTTTGGCCTCGTATATGTAATACTTATATATATTGCTAACTGCTTATACTTTTCAATAAATTGACACTCGGGACTTCGTAACGAATAATTATAGTTGATATAAAATCGCAAAACATCTACAAGTTCGTTGGGATCTGTATGAAGCATCATACAGCAGCATTCTCAACTTGGTTGAGTGTAAGTCTTAAACATCAATTTATTAAATCCATTTGAGCTGTTCTCCTTCTCTTCTCTATTATAATCAATATCATCATCATCAACATCATCATCATCCTCTTGCGATTCTTGTTGATCCCCCTCCTCTTTTTCATTGTCATCTCGATCTTTATCATTTATATTATCCTACTTCTCATCTTCCTTCTTTGTTTTCTTTGCCATGATAGCATCAAACTCACCATGATCATGATACTCCATATTTTTTCGGAGAGAATCACATTTCTGCTTCAAAATTTTCTGCAGTTTGGTTATTATTGAACTGCTACTACTACTATTATAATTTTCTTCATTGTTGTTATTCTTTTCAATCTTTTCTTGAGATTCTCTCCGCCTGAGAGGAGCAAATTTATGACAGTCACTCTCGTCATACTGAATCAAGCTGACGGGCAGCGTGTTTGATTTCTTGCATGAGTACATCTAATGCCTCTTCAAGGCATCGCCTCGGGAATAGACTTTTAGACAATCTTGACAATTAGCAGTCATTCTTATGCTGCTCAGCCTGTGAATAACATTTAATCAATAAAGGCATAGTTTATATAACAGCGCACTTATCGATTTGACTATAGTGCAGTGTTGAGTCAAAGTCAAATCAATGTTGCACAGAGTTAACGCAGGCTGTGAAGGTGGGTCAGGAGCAAATGAAGACGATAAACGAGCACCAGAGGATCATCGTAAAAAGGATAATTTGTGGCTAGGATCTTTCTCAATACCTTACGTTAGGATAGAGAATCGCCACCTTTAGAGTTTTGCGTGGAAACAATTTTGCAATAATTTTCTTATACTTGGTATTATAGCTAATGCGAATAGTTTCAGAGGGGCTGTGATGCCTGCCTAAATAATAATTCGAGAAGGTCATTAGTTTTCAAGTACTTTTGATCTCCCACGTTGATGAATTGATCATCAAAATCAACAGGTGTATCACCAATCATAAGAGTATTACCCACTCTTCGTACACCGTACACTATATCCAAATATTGCTTTAGGTTTTGTCCGAGCATCTTCAGGAACTTGTTCGTAAGCTACTGATAATTACCAGCAGGTTCTGTTGAAATATCTTTTTCTACCATTGTGATATCTAACTGTTTTAAAGTCTCTTCTCTATCGTCATCAGCAGTCATAAATGATGCATTCTCATCATGATCATTATCCTCTTGTTCAAATTCTTCAGTTACTAATTTTTGGGCTTCATCATTTATTTAGAGCGGTCTTGGCTTAATTTCAGACTTCAATTGGGGCAACACTCGATTAATTTTTTCAATAGCAGAATCTTTATTAATATTTACTAGTCTCTGCAATCAAGAGCATATCAAGGAACTTCTGTTAAGTTAGATTCATTTGTAGGTTAAGATCGAGTTAACCTATTAAATATAGCACACATTTAAGACTGAGAACCGTACGATTACTTAGCTACACGTGTGGTTGAATTTCATTTGGCTAGGTTAGGTTCGATCAGGTTTTGTTAGGTTAGGATAGGTTAAACCTCTATGTAGGTTAAGCCGAAGCTGAATGAAACGGTACCGCAAACACAACGGGACAACATAATGCGTTTAATTGTGTTACGCGATGTTAAGTTAGGTTAGGTTAGGTCAGGTTTTTTAAGGTTAGGTTAGGTTTGACCTCTTTGCAGGTTAAGCCTAAGCTGATTCAAACGGTACTGCAAACACAACGGGACAACGCAATCAGTTCTAGGTTAGGCTCAAGTTGACCCTTTCGATGTAGCACTCATTTGCTACTGGGAAAATATGCTTCCAGAGCTTTACCAAATTTAAATTCAGCGACCCAAAATCTATAGGAATACGTGTGTCTTGTTACCAGATCCGCACACTTTTTTTGTGTGGCTGTGTTATCTTAGCACAGATATGGAGCATTATCGTCTAGCAGTAAATGACTGCGTTATCTGTATTTAGCTAGGAACAGAACCGTATTGCAGAATTTATCAAAACAATAACACTTAGCATCGCTGCCGTACAAGTATCCTGTACATCTATAGGTTACATATATTCATACTGCACAGCTCTATGCACTGTCAAATGCTACCGAGCATCTATGTTTACTATAGATGTCCATTGCACAGATTTGTGTGCTACCAAATATAGGTCAAATGTAAAATTTACAATTCAATACCATCGTCCACCTCTTGAGAAATCTTACGTTAGAATCATAAGCTAAAACAAGACATAAAAAACGTTTTTTTTCGAGTAATGTATTATAGTACTATATGCCTTAATGTGATACACATAAACCATCAGAACATTGCACTTCCTGAGTGAGGAGGAACTTAACCACTAAAGTGTCAACTAGAAGACTAGGAACATTTGAATTGCCGCAATTATCACGTCTTTTTCTAATGATAACTTCATTGACCCCCCTTCGTAGGATTTAGTGAGATATCTGGGGACTCCCCCACTCCCTCAAACGTCTTACGTAATTTTTGGACGCAACCTTAGGTGAATTGGAACTAATTACGTTGTTTCAAACGTTTCGGCTTCAACGTTTCAGTTATATTGAATCTGTGACAGGTACACAATATCTTCACGCAGTTTTACAATTGAAAGAATGATTTTTTGATTAATATCTTATTTTCAAACTAATAAAACATTAAAATTACTTATTTTTAAATTTGAATTTTGTTTAATTTCATTAAGAACTATTGATAGATATTGCAGTAATCTTAAAACATTTATCCTATTTTAACGAAGTGCAATTGATGAGAAAACAATACCAATGTAGTCTAAAAAGTTTTGTCAGTAAATTCTTATTCAATGAAGCAATTTTCAATCGAAAAAATTGTTTACAAATTATTGTTTCAGTGACGTATATGTAATTATTTTAAATTTTTTATTATTTTATCCCTTTTTTGTTAATTTTTAAATAATCTGTTTGTACGAAAAGTTAAATTTAAACACGGTGAGCATTAATAATTTTGAACCTTGAAGTGTTGAAGCTCAAAAGCTTATAGAATGTTAAAATAAGTACAATTCAATTCTTGATGTGGCATATTTCAAATTATTGTTTGATATGTCTTATTTCAAAGAAAAAACTGAGTGAACAAGTATTTGCAGAAGAATTTGATTAATTAAAAATGTTCGTTTTAAATTGGTTTTTGTATTACGAAAAATCGTTTATTTTCATTAAAGTTACGAAAGCGTACAACATTCACCTTACCGGACTTCCACAGAAGAGGCTCCTGTTCGTGCCAGGTCCAGGTCTCCTGATAGCAGCTATCCGCCTATTAAATTACTTGGATATTCATTTAGACAACTTGGGCGTATTCGGCTCATTCCCCACACAAATCAGAACCTTGGATTCGAATTTCGAAGATATATTTTTCCTGACGGTAAACCAATAAGCGTGCGATTAGAATCGGGTAGCTTTAACCAAGTTCCAGCCGGAGAACATTTGTAGTATCATCATCTAACGGTGATGTTTTTGCAATATAAAATTATAGTGGGTTCCTTCTCGGACTCTATTCGACAGACAGAAGTCATTCGAGAATAAAAATAAATATGATAAGCAGCGTACTTCAAGAAATAACCCCAGATGAAATGCGTGATTGTCCATTAGACAAAAGAAAAACAATATTCTCAAAAAGTTTTACGCTATCTTTTGCAAATGACGACTCCTTACAGTCCGTATGGAATCCTCATATCCAACCTCCGGAGTTTTCTCTTCCTGCCAGGACCAAGTATCTTCCAGGCAGGCCTCCTTCTGAACGAGTATTTAAATTTGGTATAGAAGAACTTGGTTATATTTGGCTCATTCCTTGCAAAAATCCGATCAAAAGATTTGAATTTAGAAGATACTTTTTTCCTGCTAATAAACCTATTCGACTGCGAATAGATCAGAGAAGCTATGTTTTTGGGAAAAACCAAGAATATGTGGTGTTATCAACATCCATTGGTGACGTTTTTGCAATACTGGATTATAGTGAAACTCTTCGTGGAATTTATAGGACAGATAGGAATCATACGCGAGTAAAAATAAATATGATAAGCGAAGAAGTTCACAATTTGACCCCAGATGAAATGAACGATTGTTTAGTGGGCAAGAATCATCCAATCTTCCCAAAGAGTTTCATTAATGCTTTTGCAAATGAAGATTCACTACAAGCGATATGGAATCATAATGGCGAAAGTAATCCAAGTTCTTCTTCTGCCGGACAGCATTCACTTGACTTGACTGTACTTGAGGAGCCTCCCCATCGTCCAAGAGCCAGTTCTCCTCCCGGCAGGCCTCCTTCTCATGAAGTACTTTGATATTCACTTGCAAATCTTGGATATATCCGGCTTATTCCTGCGGAAAATCTGAACCGCTGATTCGAATTTCAAAGATACGTTTTTCCTGCCAGGAAACCAATTCGATTGCATTTTGAACGTAGCTTTTTGCACGTGCCAAACAGTGAACATATTGTATTGTCAACTTCCAATGGTGAAGTTTTTGCAATACTGGAGTATAGTGGATTTCCTCGTCGAATGTATAGATCGAATATGAATCATCCAAGAGTAAAAATAAATATGATAAGCGGCGCTGTTGAGGGATTGACCACAAAGGAAATGAAGGAATGTCATGTTGGCAATAATTACCCAATCTTTCCACGCTGGTTTACTAAAGATGTTTTGAAACTTTGAAATTGAAAGCGCTCAAATTTTGAAGACGCGAAAATACAAAATGTCAAAGTTTGACAATTTTGGAAATAAAAAGTCAAGTCTTCAATCTAATATCTTTTAAATTTAGAAAATTTGGAAAGTAAATTAGCAAAATTACATACTTTCAAATCGTAAATCTTAAAACGTGCCCAATTTTTCAATGTAATTTTTCAAACCTAAAAATGCTACAACTTTAAAGATTTGCATTAAACTTTATTCTTAAATAAATATGTTTCTTACCCAGAGGCTGAAAGTGTAAAAGAGTGGGGTCTACTAATGAAAATTGGTTACATGAAATATTAATAATTCTTTGGTTACTTCACATGGATGCGCTGTCTATTTGTTTAGGCAAGATGGTTTTTGGTGGGTTAGAAAATGAGCAGTTACACTTGAGGTTTATGCTCAGGTTGGATTGCGATTCAAGCAGGGGTAAAATGAGTCTTCAGAAAGCTTTAAAATAACCCGAACCTGTTGGAAATATCTTTGAAATATCTTAGTCTCCATAAAACTGAATTTCCCATGACAGAACTTACTTGTCTAAGGGTTTTATTTCCTGCGTTGTAAGATAGGGCCTTTGGTCCTAAGGCGTCATGATTCTCTTTTACTATTGGTGAAAAATAAGTTTAATAATGATCTGCAATCATCGACTTTATTATTTATTTGTAATAATTTTAGGTAATGCATTACGTGATTTTAGTATGGCTTCTTGTTTATGAAAGCTGGCATTTGATGGAATTTAGAGAATTCAAGTAATGTGGATAGATTTCCCTAGAACGGTAGGACTCGTCGGATCAGGACCTAACCTTCGGATCAGCTGTTATGAGAAGTCTGCCGGCACGTTGTCAAGAATGCATGTCTTTCTGTAGCAATGTCTCTGATAAATGAAAAGGAATATTACAATAGGTCTCAACCGCAGAGCCACAGGACTCAAATTGAGCACGCTTACATAAAAACAATAAAGTCATTTTTTGCTGTTCTTCTCTTGTCGTCAAAACTTTACTTAGCTAGTGTAAAATTCACTTATTTTGTTGCAAATTTAATAATTTTTTCAAAAAATATTTTTGTTTTTGAGTAAATGTGTCAATAAGGGAATAAAATTTCTGTTCTTAAAACAAATAGAATGTATTATGATAAAGAATACATGGGAGAAGTTCGCGCTCGGTTTAAGGATGTGTTTCATTCGGAAACTAAGTTGTATCTGTCTGCCACGTCAAGTTGAAGTGCACATAGGGGTAACTTGTCGTTACAGAAGGTATGTCAAGAGTTTATAAAGCTAACTGTAATTGGTAGCAAGCCTAAACAAGAAAAACATCGGACTCACAGATTATAAAATATCTTGTCAACTTGTTCGAGGATTACAGTCGTAATCGTGGAAATATAGAAACAGTTCGAAAGATTCTAACAATTTTAAACACCTGCTGAAAAGGAGCTTAAGTATATTTGCAGGCTGTCTATGCCTTCTACTGTGTTATAAAGTAATAAACCCGTCAAGGCGAAATTGAAGAATATAAAAGTATAGAAGGCTTAATATTTTGCATTTTTCTAAAGATGTTAGAAAACTTTTAAAAATTGAAAAACGTGCCCTAACATATTCAAAACACTGAATTTAAAAATATTTTAAGAGAATTCTTACTTTCTTCTCCTTCCTTTTACTATCCACATTATCTTTGTCATTTCTGAATTTAAATTCAACTTTTTGCCATGCAAGTATTTCTCTAATCCTGTAATTAAGCCCGCCATCCCTTTTTCATCCTCAGCCATCAAAACCATATTGTTTTCGTTTGCTAGTGTGGATCTCCCTATTCTAACTCCCCAGCAACCTTTTCTATTCATTTCTTCTTCCAAGGCGGCTAATAATATTTTAAATAAAAGTGGGCTCAAGTTACATCCTTGCCCACCTTTTCTCACTGACAAGAAACAATCTCCTACTAAGGAGTCAAACGGTTCAGAAAATATATATCGTCTGTCCGCCCCATCCCGTCTCTCTCAAAAATTCCGACACTCTATTCATTAATCCCTCATTCATCCTCTTTTCCACCATAAATTTCTCTATTTCGCCTCCATCTAAAGCGTCAAACGCTTCAGATAATATGTATGGTTTATCAGCCCCATTCCTTTTATAAACCCTGTCTGATTTCGTGTTTCTATCTTTTTTTCTCAAATTCTTTCGTTAACCTCTTGAATATCAGACTTAAATATACTTTATACAATATTGTCACTAGTGTATTTCCTTTATCATATTTAACCTCCTCCCCTTTGCCTTTTTGCACTGTGGGTACGACCACTCCTTCCTTCCAGAACTCTGACCACGCATCTCCTCTCCATAATCTATTGCACATTATCCATGCCCACTCCTTAATTCTTTTTCCCATATTTCCAGGCTTCATTTTGAATCTCGTCTATACCAGGTGCTTTTCCATCTCTTATTATCCAAAATATCTGGACTATTTACTCCCTTATAATATCTTCATATTTATCTGTTTCCCTGTAATTGTTTCCTCTTTGCCTAACGTTCCTCCAAATGCCTGATAGAAACTCCACACAATATTTTTTTCATTTTACTATCGCAATATCCTGCTTTACTATTTCCAATCATTTTCTCCCCTGCTTCACTAAATTTTTTTTTACTTGTGCTACTCTTCTATTTCTCCCATCTTTATTTTTAGCTCCTCATTTACATTTTCTACCCTCGTTATGATATTTAAGTTCTTTTTCTTAAACCTTTATTTATCTGTCATTGGCTAATCCACTTTCCCTGCTCTGTTTACTTTTTTTTCTTTCTTAGTCTTATTGTTAATGCTCTTGTTTTCTTCCTCTTGGTGTCTATCGTCGAGTGTAACTGTATTGCCTGTCTCCTTTTCATTTTCATCCTGCTACTTGCCAGCCCGACCAACTCAATCTCATCCCCTTGTCACAAACATCAAACCAACCTGACCTCAACTTCCACACAAATTTGTCTTGATCCTCTGAAATATCCCTAACGCCTTGTAAGTCTCTCAAAAGCTTATACTTTTATTTTAAAATTCCATAAGTGGGTTAAAAAAAGTATTACTTTATAGAAATTTTAACAATTTACATCAAGCTATTCTTTGAGGTTTAAGATTAAACTCTTCTCTAGAAAATTCTTTTTTTTTCGGATTAAGAATTCATATATTTTGGACGTTAGTTTAATTCCTTGATTAATAATTTAACTCTCTATCATGTGCATAATTTTCAACATTTCTTTTGAATAGTTCTCATTAATGGGTCTCAAAGCCGCCATCGCTGTCTCGTAAAACAATATACTATTATTATTTTCTTCTTATTTTCGCAAGAAAAGTTAGTGGAAGTATAGAAGCTTATATGTAGACAGACTAAGAAACTGGTGTTTCTTTTCATTGTTTGGCTTTTTTTTTCTTTTTTCCTTTTTTATACTTGGTCTTTATAATGGATCTTATATATATTAAATTGACATTCACCTATTGCTGTTTCATGTTACAGAAATGATTAGGTCAGAACCGAGGACATTGGAGGATTTATTTCCTGGATACAACGGCGTCATGCCGTTCGGACAACTTCTTAAAAAGGGATCATATCGTATTTGGATTGTATCAGAATAAATTAATTCAGAATCCATGCCGTCTATTTGGCCTGGAAAATGTATCCATTGCATTTGAGACGAATAGAAGCGATTGGCTCGCTTTGCACCCTAATTTATCTCGGAAATTGGGTGTAGGCCGTCTTTTGCCGTTTGTTGTAGCGCGCGATGAAGCTGCTGAGAAACACCTATCAATACCGAACAATACAGTGTATAAAGAAGCTCACACTAGAGCATGCAGACAGGCAAACGATCATCTGGAAATTTTTGAAAAACAGCAAGAAAAGCTTCTGCATGCGAATCAAACAACCATTGAAAACAGCACTAAAGCAATAATGGTCGAGCACAGTGAAGCATATGAACATTCATTTAAGGTATACTTACATCACAGTAAACCTTTTGATATTCTCGGAGAAAGAGAAAGGTATTTTTAAAAGAAACTTGATCAAAAGTAAATAATATTTAGCTGTTAAGATTGCGTACTTCAATTTAATTTGACAGATCACGAGTCAGAGTTCAAAGCGTCACAAGTAAAACCCGACAATAAAAATGCGAATGAAAAATCAAACGTAAATTTAAATATGAATGTAGAGGTGAATTTAATTGCAATGTGACTGTAGCATTCAACGTTGTCAGGACGAAAGTTCAAGTTTTCTTGGTTCCATATACATAAGTAGGAGTGCGCTGTACTATACACAGGTTTTAATGCGATTTTCCTTATGTACTATTTATAATTCGGCTCGATTGATAAGTATTTTTTTAAAATTTATGTATTTTGTTGCAATTTTGTCTGTACATAATTAATACATTTTTCTTCATTGCTGAAAACAACATTTTGTAATTAAACGAAAGAAAATATACAACTGAAAAAATAAAAGCCCCATGTTAATGATTAGAATAATTGATTATGTCTAATTTGATACAGCTTCATCACATGAATTCTTCATACAAATGTTTATCTTAGCTGAAACATTGGAAGAGATTGAGTTGTGTGAATACAGATGTATTTTTCTCTTGTTTTTTTATCTTGAGATAATTTTTTTAATGACGGAAATTGTTTCGTAGACGAGGTAGGGATTTGATGCCAGTCATCCAGCAGGTGTATAACTTTTGAGTGATGAAGGGAGGGAGAGGGCAGAATGTGAAACACGGAAAATCCACCAATCAAAATTAGCTACGTGGAACATGAAGCGTACTAGTATTCAACTGGAATAATCTTTTATAAAATTTCCTTTCTATGTTAATCAGTGTCATATACTGTCATCTTCTGTCCAATAGTGCCATCAACTGTGTTGAAAACTGCGAATCGCCGCTGGTCACCTACTACTCACTTTTACTGTTTTCCTGAATTCTATTAGTGAATATAATATAATACCACATTTATAATTTTTAATTCATATGTACAGGCACATTTTGTACCAAGAATAGTTTTGAAACAAAAAACATGAATTTCAGAGAATAATACAAGCTGGATAGAATTATTCATCCAACCTAAAGAAATGTTTGAAAGTAAAAAAATGATCTCAATATCTTTCAGAAACTTTTCGATTATTTTAGGAATATTAAAATTCCAAATCATTGGTTTAACAGGGAATTTTTCAACGTAAAATGTGCTCTAAAATTTTATCAGAAATTTAAATAAAAGTATTGCAGTTTCTTTAAATCATGAAAATTCCTGAATAAGGAAATTTGTAAAGTTGTGCTTAGAAACAAAATATTCTTAGCAAATAACGTTTAGAACCAATTTCACTTTTGCTCTGTAATCGGTGAGATTAATTTTGTACTGTCCAAATCTTGTCAAATATTTTAACCGTAAAAGAAGAAAAAATTTAATTTTCCAAGGTTTTTCCTTTAAACTAAAAAAAATTATACACGTGATAATTGTACATAAAGAAAAGTAACTGATTCTGAATCTCGACTAAGATTGTCGTTCACTGTAGATTGCCTTTGCGTCTCACCTTTCGGGGTTTTTAAATTGCGTTAGGCTCCTTGCATGGCAATAGTAGGATTTTTTGTAAATAAGTTTTACTTACTTTTAGCGCTACCCAGGAACAACGACGTCGACGTAGTAAATTCTGTTCCCTTTGGGGTGCTTTATGACCTTGAGTCCGTTTGCCTCTCAAGCTTATAGGGTTCTTTTATTTTTTATATTTCAGCCCTCAGGCTGATATCCCAACATCCCTGATATCGCCTTTCCATCTCTTTTATATCCTGGTGGAAACGTTCGCCTTGCTCTTCACTAAATTCTCCCAGGTTGTATGGAAACTTCTTTATATGTGAATGAAAAAAATGTCGCTTCAAATTCACAAGGCAGCCTAGTATACCAAAGTTTGTTACCATTTCTGAAACTACATTTTGATGGTCTGGACTCTTCTCATTACCTGAAAAGTTTTTTACAACATTTTTAAAACCAAGCCATGCATTTTTTTCAGTGCCAGATATTTTTAATGAATTCTGGATCCTGCAACATTTTTCGTATCTGCGGTTCATCGAAGATCCCCTCTTTTAATTTTTCTTCGGAAAGTTGTGAAAATTGATCTTCCAAATACGCATAGCAATCGCCATTCTGGTCAAGTTACAAGGTGTTTTTGTATACACTCATTGCTGTCCTAAAATGATTCCAAGAATTTTGAGATCCCCGCAAATTCTCCACTAATAAGTTGAGTAATTGATTTTTTCCAGGACAAATTTTAAGTTGCGGCAATGCTCTTTCAGTTCCGTAGAATGTGCGATTGGAATTGAAGCATAAATATTAGTATTATGCAATAACACTGTTTTTAGACTCCGCTTAGAAGAGTCCTCAGGGAGACCGAGATCTCGCGATAAATCATTCAATTCTTCAGACGTAAATAGCTCAGGAACTCTATTATTTTCATTGTCTGGTATGTACACTTCTGTATTAACATCGCTTCTTTCATCATTATCCTCGTCATTATCGTAATCTGAAAAGTCACTTTCATCATGATCAACATCGAAATCTTCATCAGTACTTTTATTTTCTTCTTTTTCAGTCGTCTGTCTGTCAAGTGACAAATTTATATTGATTCTTGTGAGGTTTGTTATACAAAAGCAGCATTCCTCTTTCCGAAGAGGTTTCCTTCATATTGTAGGTTCTTGAATCTTAAGAGTTTTCTTATTTCCTTCTCTGTCTTTCAATCGATTGAATGCCTTATAACAAGCACTGCAAATTTTGTGGGAAACCCAGATTTCACAGGTTTTGAACTTCCATACCAAAATAGCTTTTATAAATTGTTTTTATGTCATCGCTAAATCTTCTTCAACTTTCTAAAACCTCAAATTTACCACATATATAGGAAAATGCATATGGATCACCCACATAGTCACGCGCTATAGTAGAAGTGGATAAATTGGAATTGAAACAGCGCTTAGAAGACATGATCTGTTTTGATTTGGGAGTTTATAGTAATAGTATAAGTATAGTATAGTAAATTAGTGATTTAAGGACATGTGACACAGTTAAATACCTATATTACCTACCTCATTTTTTCCGTTCACTGAATGTTTTTTTGAACCTAAGAACTTTTTTTGTAAATAAAATATCGAGCTGAAACTTTGGAAGATTTATTAGGGTACAATAAAGTACGTTTAGGTACTGCATTTCGGTAGGAACTTCACTGAAAATTATTTCATCTTTTTTCTGAACCTCAACATTTTGTGAACGTTCGAAATTTTTTATACATAAAATATCGTTCTCAAACTTTGAGAAATGCAAGAGCCGAAAGAAAACTACGTTTAAGTACAAAGCTGAATAATAAAAGGTGTAAAAAATTATATTTCAACAATAAATTCCAACGGCATCAGCCGGTAACGTTGCACACGAAAATACGAACTCTCTAAGAGCCTCGTCTAGTGGCCGCCAGGTTTCGTATTTTCGTGTACAACGTTACCGGCTGATGCCGTTGGAATTAATTGTTGAAATATATTATTTTACATCTTTTATTATTAAGCTTTGTACTTAAACGTAGTTTTCTTTCGGCTTTTGCATTTCTCAAAGTTTGAGACCGATATTTTATGTATAAAAATAGTTCGAACGTTCAAAAAATGTTGAGGTTCAGAAAAAAGATGAAATAATTTTCAGTGAAGTTCCTACCAAATTGCAGTATCTAAACGTACTTTATTGTACCCTAATAAATCTTCCAAAATTTCAGCTCGATATTTTATTTACAAAAAAAGTTCTTAGGTTCAAAAAAACATTCAGTGAACCGAAAAAGTGAGGTCGGTAATATAGGTATTTAGCTGTGTCACATGCCCTTAAAAACAAAAAAAGAAACTGGTAATGGTTTTTAAAACTGTGCTGAAGTCACATTAGGGAGCACGGTTAAAGAGATTGTCACCACTGTCTTCTTAACTAACATGAAGTTCGAGCGCTTTCTTTCATTTGCTTGTTTCACAGTCATTTGTTTTGACCAATGACCCCAAAAACATAAGGATATGCTGATTTAGACCACCGGGCTGGAAAAATTTTGTTGATGAAAAAGTATACCAGAAAAATCGGCGAATACAGCGATTTCGAATCCAGCAACCGAAAACACATTTAAAAAGGTTGGTTAAGTCCACCGGGCGAGAAAATATATATTTTTTTTCCAAAAATATATCTGAAAAATCACTGTTTTTGTCGATTTTACGTCTATTTTTTCGTTTTTCAGAAAAATACGAGTCAACATGGTTATTTGGACACTGGATTCGAATTCAGCGACCCCAAAAACATATAGATATGCTAGTGTAGTCTGCATAAGGATCAGACTGTTTATCCTACTTCCCGCTTCACTCTAATTTGAATATTTTTTGTTACAAAATTAAACGTTTATTGGAAAATTAATTAACTTTTTTAGGTTTGAATTTTTGCAAACAAATTTATTTTCATTGGTTGAAAGTGATTTTTTCTTGAAAATGTACATTTTTAAATTGATAATTTAACTGTTTAAAAAAAAACTTATTCTTTTGAGTTTAAAATTCTACTCTACTACTACTATAACTTTGTTAGAAATGAAAAAGAAATTAGAAAATTTATATAAATGTTTCCTAAATAATTAAATTTTTTTACTTCAATTATTTCGTATAAAATGTCCATGTAGGTTTAAATTTCAAATATTTGAATAATAATTCAGTTATTGTTGTATAGAAAAATTAGTTTTTTTTTTAAATTAAACTATTGCGATGAAGATTTCTCTCTACAGATGGAAAATTAAAGTCTTTGTTCGCAGGTCCAACCGGTTAGTGAGAAATAAAAAAGTAGTTTGTTTAGTTGATACAATCTTGTCTAAAATGCATCTTACTTAGTTGAAAATGATATTCATGTTTTAAATCCACAATTTAAATTTTATAATTCAATTATTTTTAAAAAAATCATCATTGAGGTTTGAAAACTAAGCTATTTGGTTAAAAATTATATTACTCGTTATTCATGAGTGTATTTTTTAAGGGAAGATTTACTTTTTGCTCCAGACCTTGACAGACAGCCACCGGTTGAGGGGAGCGAACGTCCCCTTCCACTGCACGGACTACATCATTACGTCCACCAACTTTCAGCCCTTCTCTCCTCTACAATCAGTGGTTACGCACTTGTTTCGGCCTTGTGTTTTTCGTTAAGAAGGAGGTATTAGATTTATTATCCACCAAGCGTGTGGGTAGAAGTAAGTGCAGAACTGAATAAAATAATAAATGCTTGTGAATCGAAACGCAAGCATTCATTCGTTTTAAAACAAATTAAAATGTATCAGTCCAATGAACTTTTGAGATTGACCTGTGTTAAAATAGTATCGCGTTATTATAGCGGACTCAAAAAGTCAAAGTATAATTAAAAATGAAAAATTAAATCGTAAAATGTTAACAATTCAATTCCAGATATCACGGAACTAGAAGGTGTGAGGGGAAATAGGGTTGGACATTGCTTGAAATGACGTAATAGAAGAGGACAGATCCGTAGTCCGTGCAGTGGAAGGGGACATTCGCTCCCCTCAGCCGGTGCCTACCTGTGAAATTCGGGAGCAAAAAGCATACTACCCGTTTTCAGATGGAGTTGCAGGAACCGATCTTAGGTGCACCTTTTTAAGTTCTCAGTTACCACAAAACAGAAGAGTGTAAACGAAGTTGGTCTAGAAATGAGGATAAAAGATTAAAAAAAATATTTCACTTATCAAATTTCCTTCCTAAAAATAATTGCACTTCTCGCAGACAAATGAAAATATATACAGTCGAACCTCGCACACTGTAGGTTTTGACGCTAGCATACCTCGGACACTGTCGTCATCTGTTTCGCGGACACTGTAAGAATCAGGTGACTAGGCCAGGGCGCACGCATCCGATAACATTATTATGCAATCAGGGGCATCCACAAGACTTCGTATTGATACGGTCCTGTAATTCGACGCCGATTGGCTGAATGGTTAGACCGAGAAGAAAACAGTTGAAACCAGTCGAAAAGTCGCTATATTTCCTTTATATCGAAAATAAATGATCGTTATTATTGCCCTAAGTTCTTTACTTTATGAAAATGCGTTCAAGTTCTACTGCGATAAGCATTATCATTAAACAAATAATTATTACAATAAAGTTAAAAAAGCTTGTCAACTGGTACTAAAATAAGAGCACTAATGGGATCCCAGAATCATTGTTTTTGTATTAAAAATAACAGCATGAAGTTATCTTATCCAAAGATAAGATAAGATATTTCACTCTACTGCTCTGGGAAATAGCCGTATCAATGGACGTATTACATAACATGTAATAATAATGATATATATGTATATTATAATATTATATTCACCAATAGAATAAAGGATGACCGCCAAAGTTAAAAGAAATGTAGAAACCATCCTTATTTCCGCAAGGCAAAGAAAAAACTGTCTATTGCTTCACTGAATAATTATGTCAACAAGTGGATCTGAGGAAAATTCAATTTCATCATCTGAGCACAATTATTTATATACATAAGTAACCGTTATCTCTTATGTATGTGACATAGCGACGGTGTAGTGTGAAGATTGTCCATCACACACAATTACATCATTTTACTTTTTTGATTACGCTCGTTACAATCATAAAATTCTCTTCTCAAACAAAAGGTCTTCGCCTTATGTGAAAATTATGTATCGCCGATTTGATAAAAATTCGACGTTTTCAGACTCATTCATTGAGGATTATTGGTTTTTACCTCGGTTCCCATCAAAAAGATAACTTCCGATGAAATCAGCTAATTGGATATTCCTAAACTGTGTAATTTTTGATAAAATATAACGCACAAAATTGTTTCTCTCAGAAAATATCTACAAATTTTCTTTCAGAAATTTAAAAAAATTTTTAAATTCTACAAATATAAAAGATTCTAACTTGAAATAGAATTTATCGAATAGCATATCGTATATCATAAAAGAAATTGTCGAGTAGGAAACCAAAACACCAAAGCATCAGAGCATGATTTTACACAAGATATTTTTTGTTCCTTTCACTTTTAACAATATAGAAGTTTTAAGTAATGAAAAAATCACATGCAAAAGGAAAATCTAGAAATCAATTTGTATTTTAAAATCTGCCTGCTTCGCGGGCACATTCACATTGTGCGATGCGCGCGCAGCTCGCTTCGCTCGCGAGTTTGAGCGCGCCTCGGGCGCGCGACAGTTAAATCTCGGGCTTCGCGCAAGGTAATAGGTGACCTCGCGCTTCGCTCTGGGATATTTTTTCTTTGTATTTGTAATGATTGCATAAAACTTCATCAAAAAGATCTCTTTTAGATGGCAGTATTTTTATACGCCTTGATATTCTAAACTGTCAACTTAACTAAGTATGGCCAAAGATTAAGTTTCTCAAAGACCTTTAGGCTTTCAGGTACTCATTTTCACCGTGACACTTGCGCTGCACACTCGTTTTTTGACAGATATTTGTAAACAGGATTTGTTGAATCTTTTTTTTTCTCGTAACTTTCGTCGTTTTTCCACACATTTTTATTTTTCTTCTCTTGACTTTATTTTTATATCGTCCGTTTTTTGGCTTAAAATGTTCATTTTCGGTTGATTTAAAAAAATTTGAAAATTCTATAACTCTGAGAATTTTCTTTTTAACCAAAAAATTCATTAGGATAAATTGTTTGCATTTTTAACAATATAAATATCCGTACATAGAATTTTTAAATTCAGACAAAAGTGGCCCCACAACCCCCGAGTAATACTTGAATGCAGAATCGGAGCACACTCGTTCGCCGAGCGCTGAGCGAACGAGCCTGCCAGGCGAGCGAGCACGTGGCGCAAATAATATCGTTATGATACCTTTTTGTATATTACGTTTTTTTGTAAAAAATCATATTATTTATCAGTTGATGTTAGTGAGTGTCGACCAGGTAAAAAATTCAAATAATAGATCTTAAATTCGCTTGAGCACATGCCTGCACATTAAATACAAAACATAATAAAATTAGTGAAGTTGTTTACCAAATAAAATACGAATAAGAAAAGAATCAACGCTTGCTTATTATTTGCATTAACATATAATTTTTATTAATAAAAGTTCAGGAATCGCTGTCAAATATCAGTTGTAATTGAATTCAAATCATGTTTTGGGCGTCACAGTGAATTGAGAAAAAACTCGCTTCTAAAAAGTAAAAATCGTGTAACTTTCTAAATATTGAATTGAAGAAATAAACGTTGAATGAAATTATGTAGATTGACAGAAGGTAAACGAAAGTAGTCTTTATTACCATAATAAGTTAGAATTTGATTTCTTTAATTTAATTTTGATCCGACTATGGATTTCAAAAGAATATTATGTAATGTGAAGAAAATTTTTTGAATAACAAGTTGAGGGAGGTATTTTATATGTATAAAATGTGTACCAAGTTTGAATCAAATCGGTAAAGTAGTTTTGAAATGGCAGTGAAAACGGACTTTGAAATCGTAGTTTCAAGAAATACGCGTTTAAAGTTTTAGAAGCCCGCAGTCGTCAGTGCTGTAGTACTAGAGGATAGGAGACTAACTAGAAAATAATTTCCGAAGTATTGCTCAGACCGACCTAAAATTTTGGGAGTATATTTTTCAAAAGTTGAGCAATTATATAAGACAAAATAAAACAAATCGATTTTTTGAAGGTGAAAACCTTTACCTCCAACCCCCTCCCGACCTTAATGATACACATGTTGTAGAGAATCTATATTAGAAACATCTACATGAAACCAATTTGGGAAGATTGGGTATTTTTCGCCTACGTGACATTCCTCTTTTTCATTTGCGGTCATTTTTTCAACTGCACCGTTTATCATATTTACTTTTATTCTCGAATGGGAGTTATTTGTCGTATGCATTCCACGAAGAAATCCAGTATACTCTAGTATTGCAAAAACTTCTCCATTAGGTGTTGATAATACAATATATTCTCGGACTGGCACACGTACATAGGCACGCTCTACTTGTAATCGAATTGGTTTGTGGACAGGAATAACGTATCTTCGAAATTCGAATCGGCGGTTCTGATTTTCCCGAGGAACAAGCCGAACGTATCCAAGTTTTTCTAGTGAATATCCAAGTACTTCATGAGAAGGAGGCCTACCTGGAGGGGACATGGACCTGACACGAAGAAGAGACTCATCAGGATATGTCTGGTCAGGTGAATGCTGTCTGGCCGAAGAAGAACCAAGATTACGTTCGGTATTAGGATTCGATTCAGGCCGTAGAGAATCGTAATTGGAAAAAGCTTTAATGTAACATTGTGGAAAAATTGGACAGTTTCTGCCAACTGGACAATCCCTAATTTCATCTTGGGTCATATCGACAAATACGCCACTTATCATGTTTATTTTTACTCTCGCATGACTTTTACCTCTCGTATACATTCCGCGAAGAACACCGTCATACTCCAATATTGCATAAATATCATGATTGGATGTTGATAATGCAATATATTCTTGGTTTCGCACGGGAGCATAACTCTTACCTTCTGCTCGCAGTTTGATTGGTATACCGAAGGGAAAAACATATCTTCGAAATTCGAATTGAAGGTCCTCATTTCTGCGGGAAATAAGCCGAACATATCCAAGTTGCTGAAGTGAATATCCAAGTACTTGATCAGAAGGAGGCCTGTCCGAAGGAGAAATGGACCTAGCACGAAGAGGACGTTCCGGTGCAGATGTCAGGTAAGGTGAATGTTGTCTAATAGAAGAAGGAGAACCAGGATTACGTTCGTTATTGGAATTGCATCCGTACTGTAGAGAATTGTAATTTGAATAAGCTTTAATAAAGCTGCTTGGGAAGATTGGATGATTTTTGCCTACTGGACAATCTCTAATTTCATCTGGGGTCAATAGATCAACTGCGCCGCTTATCATGTTAATTTTTGCTCTCGGATTATGTCTTTGGGTCTTATATATTCCACGAAGAACTCCACTATACTCTAATATTGCAAAAATTTCGCCACTGCATGTTGATAATATAATTTGTTCTTGGGTCGGCAAAGGAATAAAGTGCCTTTCCTCTGTATTCCAAATAATTATATTACTAGCTGAAAAAACGTAGCTTCGAAATTCGAATCGAAGGTTCTGATTTGTGCGTGGAATGAGCCGAACATATCCAAGTTGTTCAAGGGAAAAACCAAGTACTTTAATAGAAGGAGACCTGCAAGCAGGAGACTTGGATCTGGCACGAAAAAGATGCTCCTTTGTAGTATTCAGAGCAGACGTATGTTGTTTATCAGCAGAAGAAGAAGGAGCAGAATTATGTCTGCTTTTAGGACTTCCGGCGATCTGTGAAGACCATTCTGCAAGAAGCAATAGATTGCCAGTAGAAGAAGATGAACCAGGATTACTTTCTCTATCAGGATTCCTGCCGGACTGTGAACTGCATTCTGTAAAAAAAGAAAAAATTAATTTTTTAATCTGAATTCAATGGTTTTTATAGAAAGAATATTCCTGACAGCTCGACGTTTGTTGGTTAATCATCCGAAGAAACCAAAAATCCTGGTTTTCTATTTCTATTTACGGATTGTGGTTCTTCCACGCTAAAAGTAAGGCCATGTAGATACGCTCATCTTTTAAATATCGAAGGCCATATTGGTAAGCGTTTAAGAAAATCTTCAAAACGGATGTTTAAGAAATTCCCACATTTACCTGCGAATTCAACAATATCTAGAAGATGTGCGACTACGAGCATTGACGATGATGGAATGCTTTTCCAGGGAAGATTAATTATAGGAACTCCTAAATTGACTGAAAGAAATATTCTGTATTTTGTCGGGAATTTATCCCCTTTGCTTGACTATCCTTACCGTAGCACCTGACTGTTATCCAATCAGTGAAATATATACAGAATTGGGTACTTCTAAGAGAATGGCTGAAAAAGCAAAAATGTCGAAAAAATTAGCAATAGTACTAGAAATTTCTGCTACAAAATTAGAAAAAATGTTCCGTTGAGTTCCATTGAGAAACTTGTCGATTTCTATGAATTATTAATTTAGAGAGAACACCCCTGAATGTCCAATTGGTTTAAGCAAATTCGCAGAACTGCAACTAAAATAGTGTGTGCTTTCTAGAGCAATTGGGACTCATAGTGTTTGTGTATGTACAATTCATGACATTTCAATGTCATGATCGATTCTGCCAATTTGGAATATTTAACGAAAATTTCACTAAATCTAGGAAAAGTTCTTAGAAATTCTATTTGACTTGTCACTTGCACAAACGCACCAGTGCTGAATTTTAAAAGGACGGAAAGCTAGCCTCCTGAACGAAACTGCTGTCTAGTCATCCACCTGCACGTGCAACCTTGAGTCCTGAAGAGTGGACATTTTTCAAAAGTTACTTCAACCTCATTTTACTATTCATTTCTGCAGCTACTTCATCAACTGCAGCTCCTTATTGTCTATTTTTGAATGCATTTAGCCTGGTGTCTAATTGACTAACGAGCTCTAAATTGCGACACACCAGATCTTGATTTAATTCTACATCAATTTTTGTATTTTCGATAAGTTTATTTGTGGAGGTTTTTACAGTTTTACTCATCATTTTATTATTAAATACTTCAGTTCGCAAAAAAAGTTCACTAACTAGTTAACTAGCTTTGAAAATTCGACGCAAAATATTCTTTTTTTTCAAATACTCCTCATGCGAAGACATGTTGATGTATCTGTGTCTTAGGTGTGCCTATTTCTATATTGATTATTACTCATGTATATGATGTTTCCAGATTTATGAAACAATCAAAATCTTTCCTATATCATATAGGATTAATTTTATCCTGCTTGAATAAGACAAGTAAATTAACATTATCGCGTACAAGATGTTAAGAAATATTGGCATATGTCTGACTAAAGTAAAAACAGTCGACATCCTTGTTTCATTGGAGCTAGATAAGCATTTGTCTTTTAACAGTTGTAAAGCCCACAAAATATAGCTCGTTAACTGTTTGGTAGCAAATGTCCATGTCGTTTTTTCCTATATTCATTTCAAACAAGCATATCAAAATTGTGGACAGGTAGTTTCACAGGTTGTGCTTCAAATCTTATCTTGGCAAAGATTGATATATATATATATATATGTATCCCCTTTAGTTTGCAAGTTGAATAGAAGACCTACCATTGGACTGGGAAAACGTGTTGCTGCAGCTGCAAAGTCCATGATTCGAAGCAATGATGCGCAAACTACCATTAAATTAGCACTCACAATTGTACGCGCAGCTGCTGTGACCAAGGTAGGAGGATACAAATCCGACAAAACAACAGCTTTCAGAGAGTAAACAACATAATGAAACCATGGTAGCTATTGCTTTAGTAAAATGTCTATACTTGAAGCCATATAACCAAGGATTACGGATTTATCTAAAACCATATAAACGAGGAGCAGGATGAATGTCCTATTGTTAATATTGAAGATAAAAAAGGACCAGGAACACATTGGTGTCATTATAAAAAGATTGGCGGTAAAATAATTCGCGTGTGCACATTATGTTTGCCACTTCAATGCTATCAATTAAAGTCTAAGGGTACGTTTAATTTATATGAATGCGGAAATCATTGAAGATAAGGTATATTCTCACTGCGACGAGAATAACATCCTTACAGAAGAACAAAAAGGATCTTGTAAAGACTCGTGAGACAGTAAGGATCATAGACTTACTAAGTCGTGCGAAGATACTTTTTTGTACAAGAATCAAGTAATTTGATCATGCACAGCCAATGATAACTGTATAAATACATGATAATGAAAAATATCATCAAGTCAGGAATTAAGCACCTATGTCATCATTGAACTCACGTCGTCCTTTGGACGACTTACACGGAGAGAAAAATCTAAGTAATATTACAAGAGTATCACTGATTTTGGCATATAAGAAACCCATACCGAAATCACAAAGGTTTTTTGTTACCATTACTGTGAATCCGATAGATATTATTTATCTGAAATTAAATAAAAACCTTGCAAACAACTGACAACTACAATTACGAGACGACAGTTAATTTACATTTGCCTCGTGACAAAAATTATCTGACTTCGGATAAATGTAGTTTTAAACTTTTTTCAGCGTTTTCATTTAATTTTAGACAAATAATATCTTTCATTTTTGCGGTGATAGCATGGCCAAGTGAAAGTATTCCTCGAAAGGCGATACTGAATTCAAAGCATGCACGCGAGCTGTATTACCACGAATTTGATGCTTTGGTAGTAAAGAGGCCTGCCACGCCACACTTCTATTAGTTCAAGCAAATATAGCAACATATTCAATGTAATTTTGCACGATAAAGTCTCGTACTGTAATATGAATAGCTCAACTTGCTATTTTACTCAGATTTTGTTACCCGGGTAACAGCGACGAAGCACCGAATGCACCACAGTAATTTGGAGAATAAAGGATAGTTTTATCACGACATGGAGGGGTTCGTGGCGCTTCGTGTTTTGTTTAAAAATTAGTTTGTTATTTTTAATTTATTATTTGGGGTTGATAATTCGTTTCTGGAATTTGAAAATTAAGCTATTTGATTACAAAAACTAATATCCTATTTAAAAGTTATTCTTGAAGTCACCTGCTGTGTAATACCTGAATCTTTTGCTTTGCATTGAAGGTTCTTGACCTATTAGCATTAATGAGTATTGCGTGCATGTGTGTACATGTGTTTGGGTCCGTGTAAGGCTGGCTTCTTGAACATTCTCGCAGAGTCTGATGACTTCACAGGAAGGCTTCTAGAATATTCTCGAAAGATTCGATGACGCCATGGAATAATATTGCCTAATTTCGTGAAGGTCTAATTTGTGGAAAACAAGAATTAAGGTTATGACATGCATGTGTCAAGGTTATATGAAAAAGGGCGACTTATTGCTTCCTTCTAGTTAACACATTGAATTAAAAATGAATTTATTCATTTTATGCGCACAAACTCGTAAACAATATTTTTGATAACGTTATCTAATTATTCTGCGCAATTTTTCATAAACAACTTCAAAGTTATTTTAATGACGCATTACATTTTGCGTTGGAAAATTATATCTTACACGTGTGGATTATAATGTGGAATCTTCTAGAGTAATGCTGTAGCATATGATGAAATATCGGGCAGTGATAAATCAAAATATAGAACGAGAATGGTACAGACATGGGAAATGAATTCACTGTTTTTCTACCACAAAAAGTCGCAAAAATGTATAAAGAGGATAAAAATCTGCTAGTGCGTAGTATTATTCTGTGACGTCATCTTTAGATCCTCCGAGAACATTTGAGAAGCTTATACGCACCAAATAAATCAAGAAATTTTTTAATTCAGTGTATTATTATCTCGAAGCAAGCAATAAATCAACCTTGTTTTTCTGATATAATTTTGATCTATGCAAATGATAACCTTAACGTCTATGACGTCATCGGATATTTCAAGAATTTTCTAGAAGCCAGTTGCACACTTTGACATATACACAAACAGTCACGCATAGAAATACACTTACTAATACTAATCGGTCAAGAACCGGACATGCCTATCTACTCTATTTGAAAACAGTATACGGAAAAAAAAAATTCAGTGAAAATAGAAATCTCTAGTTATTACAGTGTCAATATACAAATGGCTATCACATGACTATAATCTAGAAAGATAGATTTCAGAGTCGCTTTGCAGATATCAGAAATAGCTATATTCATTTATGTGTTGCATAAAAGATAATAACAATTATAAATATGTTTTATTATCATATTCACCAATAGAATTAAGGATGGCCGCCAAAGTGAAAACTAATGTATAAACCATCTTCATTTTTGCAAAGTTGAAGAGAAAACTGATTAAAACTTCATAAATAATTTGGTTAACAAGTGTATCTGAGGTATATTCCATTGCATTATCAGAGTTTAAGTGTATACATAAGTACTCGTTATCTCACACGTACGACGTTCTGAGTTTCAATATTGTCCTTCGCAGATAATGATATCGCTTTACATTTTTTTAGTATGACCATCATAATTATGACATTATTATCTTAAATGGAAGGTATTGTTTTCATGCAAAAATTGACTTCTTTTCAGCCATTGAGGGCGCTGTTGATCAAACGTGAATTCTGGCTACGTGCATTGCAATAAGATAACAACTAAAAATGTTTTGTGAGATAATAAAAAAGGAAAGTCACATGAAATGTTGAACTAATTTTCTAGGATGTTTTAAAGCTATGTTCACACTTTTTATAAATACATTGTATCAATAGCATTCAGGTTAAACTACTACAAAAATATATAATTCTGAAAGTTTTCTCATTTACGATAATACAATCGGTAGAAAAACTCTGTTTCCTTCTAAAATAGCCTTTCTCGACACGTTAAAAAGATCGCCATTTTCAAACACTGGTTCTAGTTATCAATATAAATGCTTTTTAACACATAAAAAAAAACAAAAAAATGGTTCGTCTTAAAAAGATTCACAAATTTACTTTAAAATTCTACTCAAACTGCATTGCCGTTCAAAAGTTTATCAGAATAAATTATTAAAAGAATTTATCGAATTTCAAGAACTTAAAGTCGTAACAAAAAAACAGAAAAAATTAAAATATACTTTTTGTTAACAAAAAACTATACCTCTATTGAGAATAAGCTATATGAGCTTAACTAATATAAACTTTGCCAGATTTAGATCTGAAGATTCGAATTGTATTTTCTTGAGCGTTACCTACGGGTATTTTATATTTCGTATTTCTTAATTGTTAGCAATTTGAGTTAAACAAGTTAAGTTTAAATGAGAATTTGAGTTTCTTTTTGTCTGTCCTACGACGTATATCACCAAAGTGTGCACCATTTATATGATCAATTAAATAAATATTAGGAGCAGAATCTCGTATAAAATTGAGAGGGAATTATATGTTTTTTATATTATTCTTAGAAATTATCCCTAGAATATGATTTAGAATCATAAAATATATGAATAGATTAGCACAGGCCTTATTGAATAAAGAATAATTATTTGTATCAGAAAAACTATAGTGTTTCTCCATGCGAATTACCCTTCCTCTTTATTTTTGGTTAAACAAATTAAAAGTGTAACATAAGTTGACTTAGC
>NC_046658.1:143361269-143387264 GCF_010883055.1 Belonocnema kinseyi | reverse complement strand
TTGCCTTATTTTTAAAAAATTTAACTTTTTGAAAAAAAAACCTTGAATAAAACTTCCCCTTTTTTTCACTAGTTCAAAATTTACATTATTCTTATCTGATTAATCAAATGTTGAAGTAACTCCACAGCATTTGTGTAACTATCACCATCAAAGTATGCTGATAACAAATATTACATTAAAATCTATTTACAATTGAGTGACGAAATCTTGTTAAATGTTTTTAAATCCCTTGAAACACGATGAAATCCTCCTGTTAAAATTTGATAAAATACTTTAAATTTAATTGAAATTTTTTAAGTTTTTGGAAATCGCCAGGAATGACAAAAAGGCTTTTTGAATTACTTGGAATACCCTATTATGTAATTTTTAAAAGAACTTTCTCAAAAAATTTTTTTTTGGAGGATGATTGAACTTTGTAATCGAAATTAGTTTTCTTCTAATTGAAAATTGATTTGGTAACAAAGATTTAAATATTCTAATTCCGTCTTGAAATTGATCATATTGTTAACAAGACTTGCTTTATCACCAGACTATCTTTTCATAGCCTTAAGTTTAGTATTTTGACGAGGAAGTGATGCTTAAAGAAGACTTGTCCCTTGAGTTTACAGCGCCATGGTGTTAATATTTTATTATCAAACTGATGCCCGTGGAATACTTTCTATAGATGCCACATTGTCACGGACTTCATGTTTCACTAAGGTACAGAAGCCCCGGGAATGCTTGTTCGGCAATGGCCCAGTGTCTTTATCTTATAATTATTTCAGTAGGGTGGTGATAACCGGGAAAGAATTATCCTTTCATTCAAAATTATCATAAGCTTAATATTTCATTAAGGACAGATGTTCGGGAAAGGCTTGCTAGTTGAATTCACATTCTCCTGGAACTAATACTTTACTGGGGAAGAGATGCTCGAGAAAGAAACCTTTTTCTGCGAAAAATGACAAGGAGTATGTCACACTATGTAGCCGAAGATTTCAGAACACGAAAAAATTACTTTTATTCATTATAAAACATTTTTTACTTTCACCCACTGGAAATCACCCTTTGTTAATAACGAGGGTGGTTCAAATATGATCGAGACAAATACTCTGACACGTTTATTTACCATCGAAAAAATTAACAGTTTTTTTAGGTATTTCCCCTCACAAGTTACGCATTTTGCCCACTTTTCAGGAAGTTTTTTGATGCCGGTATCAAAGAATTCCTTGGGCAACTCGGACAGCCATGTGCGCACGAACTCCTCTACCTTGCCGTCGGTGTTGAATCTTTGACCTCAGATGGCTTTTTTCAGGGGTCCAAACATGTGGTAGTCGCAGGGTGATAAATCTGGACTGTAGGGGAGGAGGGGGGGTTTCAGTACCTCCCACCCCAATTCCGATATTGTATCGAGCGTGAGACGCGCGGTATGAGGGCGCGTGAATTTTTGCTCGAAGTTCAACAGTTTAGGAACCAATCGTGCCGTTACTTTGCGATATTGAAGGTGTTCGTGTTCTACGCTACCAATACTGATGCCGATTTCAGCCGAAAGGTCTCGAACATTCATCCTACGGTCCTCCAAAATCATTTTTTCGACGTGGCGAATGTTGTCTCGTGTCATGCTGATTCGCGGTCGACGATCATGCGGGTAATTCTGGACGGTTTCACGCCCATCCTTGAATGCTTTGGCCCATTTAAACATAGCTGCCCTACTCAGTCACTTACTACCGAACTGATTTCGCAAACACAGAAAAATTTCCGTGTTTTTAACGCCTTCCTGCACTAAAAAACGAATGACAATACGTTGCGCAACGGCGGTCGGCACTTGACGTTCACTCATGGTCGTAGCACGCGCGTGAAACATGCGCTCCCGACGAAAATTATGCCACACTGCTCGTAAGGGACAGAGCTATCACATACTCAAGCCACGACCATCAAAAAATACATGGGCGCCATCTACGGCGTTTGTCTCGATCATATTTAAAGCACCCTCGTATTACATTGAATTCAGACCGGTTTCAATGAATTGGAAACTTAAAAGAAACCGGTTCCCATTGGTTCATGTCCTCATACGAGTTAAATTGAAATTAATTCATTTAATTTACGTAACTTTCGTTATTGATGAATAATAAAAATTGCAAACATCTTAAACGTTTACGTGAATTACTTCTTTTGGATGAGAGATATTTTGCACAGATATTTGGTCATTCTATTTAAACCCGAATTGTTTGTTTAACCTTTCACTTAAGTTCAATTGTTAAATTATTTCATTAACTTTTTCTTAATTAAAGGTTATTTACTTCGAGGATTGTTCCACGCATAATTTATATTTAAAAACTTATACTTTTACAACTCTTTTCATCCTAGATGTTATGTTGCACCAGAAAATCGTGAAATTCAATTACATTTTGGAATAAATGATACAGTTAATGAATTTTCCAAAGAAAAAATTTAGGTTTCGGTAATTTTGCGGCTTAAGCAAAAGTTTGTATCCTTAAGAAATGAAACGCCATTAAAAGTCTCGATCAGGGTTAATTTTTTGTTTATTGCTGATCAATAGATAGCGAACTGAAAAAAATATCTGCGGGCGTTAAACTATTCAAACGTAATTCTTAAAACTATTACTTATTATGTCCATGAGCTTCCTTTCAAGAATGACTGATCTCTATAATTTTAGTTTCGTTATTACATTTTTTCTAGTTTAATATGAGTAGATCTTCATTATAACCTAAGGAAATATAGTTATTTTCTGGAACTAATAACACAATTAAAAAATATCGCGCCTTTCTATACAAGTCGTCGAGAAAATTCAATGTTATACATATTTAATGAATGTTACAAAATATTAGCATAAAATAATAGAAGACACCAAGGGATGAGTTTTGTATCTGAAACTGTAATTAATCTTTTATAATAGGATTTCAACCGAGTTTATATTTTTTGCTAGAAAATGAAATTTAAGTATTTTATTCCAAATGAGCTTTTTTATTAAAAATTAATTTAAACCTAATGTTGATGAATATCATTTATTACAATTTTGTAACTCACGAACTTTGTATTTTTAGACCACAATTTTTATAAATCAATTTAGCAACATTTTTGAACGCGCATTATAATAATCAATGACCCTATAGGTAAAAAAACACATGTAATAAGCTTGTTGCCACTCTGGTTACTCTCCCCTGAAAATCTTGGTCAAGTCTCCCCGATAACTGTTTTACAGAAAAATAGTCAAAGGTTTAACAATTGGAACAAATTTTTTAATTTCCTAACTGACAATTCTTTATTTGTTGAAAATTCGTCTTTCTAGTTAAAAAATTCATAATTTCAGTTAAAAATTCATCTCTTCGGTAAAAAAATGTATTATTTTTTCGAAAAATTTTTTTTTTCGGAAATTCAATTATAACATTTTAAATACAAAATTAATTTTTTAAATTAAAGTGTGATCTTTTTTAGTTAAAAATCTAACTAATTGTTAAAACATTTTGGGATTTTGTTAAAAATTAGTATTTTTTAGTAGAAAATTAATCTTCTTGTTTGAACATTCATCTTGCTGATTTAGGATTCAACCATTTTTCTGACAATTTTTTTTTTCAAAATTAATTTATTGAAGTGAAAATTTAACTTTCCAATCCATTTTTGGTCCAGTTTTTGGCCCATTTTTCGGTTTAAAACGAACCTTTTTCATTGAAAATTTAAGTATATTCTTCAAATTTCTATTTTTTTAAAAATTAATTTCGATAATGGTAAAATCTACTTATATTACTTTTGGTTGAAAATTGATATTTTATATTTAAAATTGACCTTTCTTACTGAATAATTTAATTTTTTTAATTTTTCTGTTTTGGTAGAAAATTAATCCTTTTGGTTTAAAATCGATCTTTTTTTTGTAAAAGATTGAACTATTAGGAAACAAATTTATCTGTTTTGATACATTATTTAGACATTCAGAATTTTTTGAAAATACGTCATTTTTGGTAACAAAAATAAACTTCGTAATTGAAATTTCTTTTTTTTTCGAGAATTCTATTATTTTGTTAAAAATTCCTTTTTTGGTGGAAAATTTATTTGTTTAAGGAAAAATTCGATTATACCATTTTCGAAAGAAAAATATTATTTAAAAAAAATGGATTTTTTTGTTGTTAAAAATGTAACTTTTTTAAAATCGTCTTTTTAAGGTAGGAAATTAAACTTCGCGGTTGAAAATTCATCTTCTTCATTGAGGTTTCTATTATTTTTTTGAAAATTACTTCATAGCTAGTAAAAATTAATTTATGTAAAATAAAATTGAGTTATATTATTTTTGGTAGAGAATTGATATTCGAAATTAAAAATTGATCTTTTTTAGTTGAAAATTCAACCATTTATTTGAAAATACACATATTTCGATGAAAATTCGTGTTTTTGGTAGGAAATTAATCTTCTTGGTTGAAAATTGATCTTTGTGATTAAGTACAAAACTATTAAGTCGCATATTCCTTTTTTGTTCTTCAAAAATTAAATTCTTCAACTAAAAATTTAACTATCCCACTTTCGGTGAAACATTGAAATTTTGAATAACAAATTGATATTTTTGTGTTGAAAATTCAATTATTTGTTTCAAACATCGTCTTTTTTTATATGAAATTATTCTTCTTGGCTGAAAATATATCTGTTTGCTTGAAAGTAGAACTGAGTATCATCAAATGCATCTATTTTAGTAAAATTCCAAATAATTTGTTGAAATTCAATTGTTTGTCGTTAAATAATAATTCTTTTAACTGAAAAGGAATTATCCTATTTCTGGTTTTATATTTATATCTTTAATTAAAAATTTATCTTATTTAGTTGATAACTCCACTATCTGTTTGAAAACTGATCTTTTTGATTAGGGTTTAAATATTTTGTTAAAAGCTGATTAAAAATTCAACTGTACAATTTCAGGATGAAAAATTATATTGTTTATCCAAAATTAATTTTTATATTTGAAAATTCGTCTTTTTGGTATAAAATAATTTTTCTTTGTTAAAATCTTTGTTTGTTTATTGGGGATTCAACTAAATAAGTTTCTGTTTCCACAAAAACTTTACAAATTCGAATGAAATTTTTGTGAAAGTTGTATAAAAAATTTCACTAACTTTCAATTTATTTAAAACACAGAGTATTTTTTCATATTAAGAAAAATGAGTGAAAGCTTAACTTTCGTAAAGTTTTTGTAGTACATTTTCGTAACTTTTGATAGCAGAACAAAATATTTTACAGATTTTTGTAGATATACAGATTATTTACATTAAAGGGGGAAAAATTATCTAATTCTGCGACCAGCAGTTCGCTGTTATATTCTAAAATTAATTCCTAACCTCAAAATCTCAAAAAGTTGTCGCATTTTACACCAGCAATGGACTTTGATTACAAAAATTATTACAAATTCCATGATTAAGAGAAATATTACTTAGTATTAATGTTTATATCAATAAAAAATAATAACTTAAACATTAACTTGTAATTCAAAATATACTAACCCTGCCGATAGAAATCTCAGAGTATATGCTAAAGATTCTCAAGCCTCTAAGAAGCTCTGAGAAATTCTCCGCAGGCACTCAGGTAAATATATTTAATGGTTGAGATAGCTTGTTCAAATGCTTTGAAGACTTTAAAATGTCCTTTACGAAATAGAAATAAGAATTCGATCATAAATAACAAGCAGGGGCCCTGTATTGCATCGGTACGGGTGGCAAGGTGGTGGTAAAGTAGAAGCGTTGATTCGTATTATCGACTTCAAATTTTGATTCGATTTTTGTTCCCAATAGTGATCCAAAAATACTTGCGCATGCTCGAACTGTGTGACGCTCATTGGCTCTAGCTCGCGTACGTATGTAAAACTCAAGTGAAGACGCGCACCGTACCTAATGAACGTCACTAAAATCCAGGCCCCTGCCTCGACCGCGTATGTGTATCCAGTAGTAGTTTTCTTATGATCCGGAGGGGAAATGTCGGTTAGACTAAGCCGACAGATGGCACCACAAAAAGTAGGTCTGCCTTTTTATTGAATTGCATTAAGAAAAAACAAGAAAAATTAAAAACTTGATGCTGTTTGCAAATACACAAAAAAGAATATATGAAAAAATAAGAGTAACTATTACAAATTATTTAGAAAGAAAAAGTCATGAAAATATGTAGTTTAATATGAAGAAAATTTAATCTTGAGATATATTTTGAAAGCAGTTCGAACTTAATATTTTTGTGATTTATTTTGCTCATATTATTGACTTTATTATTTGTTAAAGTTAAACAAAATTATTTATTCTTGAAATTATTAATGTCGCTAATGAAAAAATTGATAATATTTAAGACCTCAATGACAAAAATATTTAAAACATATACATGATCAGAAGAATCATTGAAAAATATATTACTTATATCTAATATACATTATTTGTTTCTTAATCTTGAAAGCTTTTTTCTTGCTGCATTCAGACCCTAATAATTTTATTTAAAAATTTAAATTTAAAGAATATTTTTAATTAAATAGTTAATTATATTATTACAAACCTCATTTCCAAAATGAACAGACTTTAAGCTATTACAATATATAAACAAACGTACTGTACTAATGACGCACACTTGGAAGAAATGCACTTTTTTCATTTAAAAATGTCCAGAGCCTTCAATTTTCTTGCGATTTTGAATTTTTCTGTTTCAATTTGAAGATCATTGAATTCTATAGATCTTGACTCTCCGAAATTTTGTCCCCTCTATTTTTTATTAATAATTCTTCCAGTCAAAGCATGAACAAAGTCTTATTATCGGTAAAACAAGAGCCTTGCTAAAAGTGCTTCTCATTGATGTAGGAATGACATTTAATAACAAAAATAATTTTAAAGTTTATAATAACCCCTGTGATAAACAATTTTTGTGTCAAAATATTACAATTTGAGATTTTTCAAATTATGATTACCTTCAATGGCCAGAACGACATCAGGTATTCCTTAAAATAATAAATATTTAATAATATTTGATGAAATATAACAATTAGAATTTTTGTAAACAAATTAGATAAACAAATTTTAAATGTTTGCCCTTTCGCATAGATATTTTTTTTGCACTGGAAATGTTTTAAGCTATTGGACGAATGACTGCTAGTCACAAAAATATTAGAAGAGTTAACAATAACCACAGTTATTAAAAATTCCTGTGAGAAAATATTTACACTTAAGGTTTTATCAAATTTAAATTTTCTTTGATGGCCAAGTCGGTGGGTTATTGTCAAAAAATTTTGTATTGAGTGAATGTTATCATGTAGTGTTATGATTCATTTCCAATCTATTACAATTGTAAACTCGACTTTTTCCGAGCGATACTACCAGCATTGGGACATTTTTTGTGTAAATTGTTTATAAAAATGTAAGTTGTTATATTCCATTAAAGATGATCAAAGATACATTTTTTAGAAATATCCGTAGCCATTGTATCGATTAAAGAAAATGAAATTTTTGATAAAACCTTACATTTTAATATTTTCTCACGAGAATTATTCATATCAAGTGTAAAAAAAGCATTTCTATGCGAAAGGACCAAAATTTTGAATTTCTTTATCTAACATATTTACAAAAATTTAAATTGTTATATTTTATCAAATATTATTCAATATTTATTGTTTCAGGGAATACCTGAAGTCTTCCTGGCTCTCGAAGGAATTAATAATTTGAAAAATCTCAAATTATAATATTTTTCCTCAAGAATTGTTTATAACAATAGTTATTATAAAATTCTAAATTATTTTTGTTATTGAATGTAATACCTAAATTAATGTGAAGCACTTTTAGCACCAAAAAATTTTACCGATAATAAGGCCATTTGTTAATCTGTTTTCCAAATTTGTTTCCAACGAATAAATGGAATGATAAACAAATTATTTGTATTTTATGAGTCCCTGAACATTAATTTTAGACAAGATAAAGTTTTCCTGATCAGCTATCAAAGCGTAAAAAATTTTATATACCAAATTTCAGTTTTCTATGCTTTGAGTAGAAAAATTATTTATAAACAAATAGAGACGACAAAAGTTCGGAGTTTCAAGCTGAACGAAAAAAGTTAATTTCCTCCTACACTCCGTCCTGAGTACGGTACGTTTGTTTATAGACTTTAATAGTTTATAGCCTGTTTAATTTATAAATGTGGTTCGCAATAATATAATTAACTATTTAAATCAAAATCTCCTTTAAATAAAAATGTTTTAATACAATTATTAGGGGTTGAATGCAGCAAGAAAAAAGCTTTCAAGATTAAGCAAAAAAATATATGATTGCACTGTATAAATGTATATATGATATTCGGTTTGATTCAAATAAATATATACATTATATTAAATAATATTATATTCACTTTCTCATTTTTAGTCTTTTCATTAACTTTTTACCAAATTATTCCCTCAATATACAATATACGTCATATATTTTTTATTAATTCTTCTGATCATGTATATGTTTTAAATATTTTTGTCATTGAGGTCTTTAATAATATTAATTTTTCATTAGCTACATTAATAATTTTAACAAAAGATCATTTTGTTTGACTTGAACAAATAATAAAATCAATAATATTAGCAAAATAAATTACAAAAATATAAAGTTCGAATTGCTTTCAAAATTTATCACAAAATTAAATTTTATTCATATGGAACTACATATTTTCATGACTTTTTCTTTTTTTAAATAATTATTAATAATTATACTTATTTTTTTATTTATTTTTTTTCGTTTATTTGCAAACAGCATCAAGTTTTTAATTATTTTTGATTTTTCTTAATGAAATTCAATGAAAAAGAAAGACCTACTTTTTGTGGCGCCATCTGTTGGATTAGGTTAATTGACAATTCCCCTCCGGATCGTAAGAAAACAGAAAAGTGGGGGCGATGCAATGGGATGCTAAAATCCAAGCAAGCGCAGATCAAGGCAGATCATTTTTGCTCTGTCGACCGCGTGTAGCTATCAATGAACGAGCAATCGTGACAATTTTTTCGATATTTTCCAATGCTGTCTAACCCACTGACGTCTCGTGTCGCACGCGCATAGAAATGAAATCGAGTATTGTGACAATAGAAATTGACAATATCGTTTAGAGATTTTATATTAGAGATTGGACTATTCTCTCCTCTCACAATAAATCTGAATCTAAAATTTGTTATTTTGCCGTTTTTCGATATTTATGAAAAATAAGAACTCTAAAAATAGGTTCTCGATTATAAAAACCCACTTTCACTATTAAGAGATGCTAAGTGTTGATGTTGCGTCTACTACTTCATTCGCCAGTAGGAATGGAAGGAAGAGCAGCCAATCAGGAGCTAGGGATAAATGTGAGCTATTTTTTAAATTGTTAAGAAAGAATCACTAAGATATGACTCATGTGATTTACATTTTAATTTTTCAAGAGAGCGGAGGGTATCATCACGCTAGCCCTATTCGCGTAACACGTGATATAACTAATAGTTTTGTGGCGCCAAAATTTTTATCGGTGGCATATTTGAGCGCATTTGGGGCGCAATTCAGTTGTCACCCTTATTTTTCCAAACTACGGGAAATCATTTTCAAATATATACTATATATTTATGTACTAAAGATAAAGGATTTCCTTGTCCAGCCATTTTTACAGCTAGCTTCAGTTATACAATGTTTTGGATACCACACATAATTTTTGTTTTCATATAAATAATTATATTTTTCAACAAATTCAGTTAGCTGTCCAAACTGTACGATGTAAGATAAAATATGTTTTGTAAATTATTCATCAAAAAGGATCTAAAGATCTTTGAATATTCCAAACTGTGAAAGAAAAATAATTTCTAAATAAATAACCAACATTATTGTTAGTGATTAAAAACGTGTGCTTTATTTTATACATAAAGGAAAATGACTGACTACAAGACGCATGATTCGAAATTTTGCGTTTTCAGGTTTACTTTTGAAACCAGTCTTGAGCTGACCTCATAATCTTTTGTTATCACGAGGTAACAGTTTCAGAAAGGGTACTAAGCTAGGATCGTGTGACTTTTTCGATTTATTTGAAAATAATTCGACTCTTTCAAGTATAAGCTTTAACTGTTTTTTTTTAGGAATAATTTTTATTAATTAAACATCCGCATCTTTGGATAAAAATATAACTATTTTGGAGTAAACTTATCATCTTGCTTAAACAATTATATTTATGGTCATAAGTCGAATATATTCAACTTAGGCTAGTGCATCTCAAAGTACTTCATATCAAGAATCCCCGCGCGGAATTGCGCTCGTCATTGGAATTTTGTTGAGGCTGTAGTGAATCGTAATTTGAAACAGCTTTATTGAAACAGTTTGGAAGGATCGGTTTATTTTTGCCTACTGGACAATCCCTCATTTCACCTGAAGTCAAATTATCAATTTCGCCGCTTATCATATTTATTTTTACTCGCGAATGAAGTTTATTGGCCCTATATATTCCCAAAAGAGTGCCATTATAATCCAATATTGCAAAAACGTCAGCACTGGATGTTGATAATACAATATATTCTCGAGTTGGTACAAACATATAGCTCTTCCGATCTATTCGCATGCGAATAGGTTTATCACTAGGAAAAACATATCTTCGAAATTCGAATTGCTGGTTTTGATTTGCCTTAGGAATAAGCCGAATATATCCAAGTTTTGCAAGTGAATATCCAAGTACTTCTTCAGAAGGAGGCCTGCCCGGAGATGACATTGACCTGACTCGAAGAGGAAGCCCCTCAAGAGCTGCCCGGGCAGATGTATTTTGTCTGACAGAGGATGAAGAACCAGGATTACGTTCGTTATTAGGATTCCATTCAGGTTGTAGTGAATCGTAATTGGAGAAAGCTTTCTTGTAATTTTGTGGGAAGATTGGGTGATTTCTGCCTACTGGACAGTCCCTAATTTCATCTGGGGTCATATTGACAAAAACTCCGCTTATCATATTTATTTTAACTCGCGAATGTTGATTATTTGTGCTATATATTCCGCGAAGAACATTTCCATATTCCAATATTGCATAAATGTCACAATTAGATGTTGATAATGCAATATATTCTTGATTTTGCACAAGAGCATACGTGCTACCTTCTGCTCGCAGTCGAATTGGTATACCGTAAGGAAAAACATATTTTCGAAATTCGAATTGAAGGCCCTCATTTGTGTGGGGAATGAGCCGAAGATATCCAAGTTGTTCTAATGCACATCCAAGTACTTGATCAGAAAGAGGCCTGCCCGAAGGAGAAATGGACCTATCACGGAGATGGGCCTCCTCTGTAGGTGTCCCGTAACGTGAGTGTTGTCTGGCAGAAGAAGGAGGACCAGGATTATGTTCGTTATTGAAATTGCAATCGTACTGTAGTGAATCGTATTCTGCATAAGCTTTAATAAAGCAGCCTGGGAAGATTGGGTGATTTTTGCCTACTGGGCAATCTCTAATTTCATCTGTGGTCAATAGATCAATTTCGCCGCTTATCATGTTTATTTTTGCTCTAGGATTATGTTTTTGTGTCTTGTATATTCCACGAAGAAACCCGCTATACTCTAATATTGCAAAAATGTCGCCATTGTATGTTGATAGTACAATATATTTTTGGGGTGGGACGGGAATAAAGCTCCTTCCGTCTCTTTTCCAACTAATCTTTTTACCAGCTGCAAAAGTGTAACTTCGAAATTCAAATCGAAGGTTTTGATTTGTGCGGGGAATTAGACGAACATGTCCAAGTTCTTTAAGTGAATATCCAAGTACTTTAATAGCAGGAGATATACTTGCAGGAGACTCGGATCTGACACCAAAAAATTGCTCCTCCGTAGAAGTCTGTCCAGGTGAATGTTGTTTGCCTGCAGAAGAAGAAGCAAAATTGTGTTCACTATTAGGATTCCTGGCGATATGTGAACAATATTCTGCAAGAAGAAATAGATTGCCAGCAGAAGAAGAAGGGCTAATATTACGTTCTTTATTAGGATTGCCATCGGACTGTGAACTGCATTCTGTAAGAAGAAATAAAAGATTCATTATTTATCAGCAAATTCTTGTCTAACGTATTTGGCTGAATTCAATGTTCGTTTTTTCAAAAATAATCTTGCTTATGATTAGATACAAATTAGACGCAATAATTCTTAAGTATCTTAACTTCCACCGCATATTTTTCTTTCTAAATAAACACACTTTTTTGTAGAAGACAAGTGCATAAACGCTTCGATAGCCATATTGACAATAAGCGATTTTGTGTTATACAAAAACCACCATAAAACAAATAGTTATTAATATATCCAATTCTTTGTAGAATATATTTTTCTCCCTTTTTACTGTCAAATGAAACATACTTTTAGGTTAAAACTGATTAACGCTCGCCGTCTCATCCACTTAACTCACTTTTTTATCTTTGTTATTTATTCTGAATTTTTAGTCACTTTTAGCTAGATTTATTCAGATTTTGGATTAAAAATTATTATCATGTCCAGGAACTGACAATGCTCAAACTCATTATAATGAATAATTATAGCGCAGCGAATTTGAACACGAGAGGTGAGTGACCACAGCTTCCCCTGCCGGGATGGCCTATCACTAAAACTTTGTGTTTAATTTTCCAGAAATAAAGGCAGTAACTCAATAAAAAAATATTCCTGTCGATTCTTCCATGGTTGCAAGGACCAAGTCTCCAACAGAAGTTTCCCTCAATACCGCACCATTATTGACTTGAGGCCATTAAGACATATAAGATTTGCTGGCGCGTCATCCAATTTTTGAATCACGCTACGCAAACGCAATACACAGGGATTAAATACTTTTGTCGTGGAATCATGAGGGTTTCGCCGAAATAACGATTGCTACAAGCGAATCGAATAATGTCTTGTACGTTCGCGACCACGTTTGGTACCGAAGTGCCAGGTCATGTGTACCTGCGGGTGGATAGCTGTTAATAGTAATAATCATAATAATAATAATATAATTATGCGGCTTTATTTGTTAAAAACGAAAAGTGAGCTAAGCGTCAGAACATAAAATGATCGACTCTTCTGACGCAAGTACCCAGTGCTAGCCACAAGAATAAATAAGCAGAATATAGTAGATAAAAAACGCTCATTATCTGTAAACAGTTGGCTTTTTGCTATTTAAGTACCTGCCATCAAAATGGGACTTGAACAGCAGCTTCCTATTGATGAACGTCCCCTGAAGGACATGGGAAATAAATTTTAGACATACCCTACTACAGTTCAAACATGTAGAACCAACACAAAGGCATTCTCTGCCCAAGATTACAATCACAGATGACATGCTTGCAGTAATAGAACACCTGTGCAGCTGTGGCAAGCGTTAGAACTCTGTGTTGTAGAACTAGGACTACAAATGTATCCTTTGCCCCAGAAAGGGATCGATATCCACTATGGAAGATTAGGTTGGATATTCAGGTCAATAAATTGGAGTGCAAATTAGGTGCATTAACTTAATATGAAAAAGGAAATAGAACCAGAAGGCTTATATACCATGTTAATAAAATCATCTACGCTCGGCAAATTAAATTATCAATATCACTTATACAGAATAAGATAATAGACTTCCAATGGCAGAGGCCTAATATTTTTGCTGCTAGACTGCGTCGGTTCAAGAAAAATAGTTCAAGAAGGCAACAAAATCCAACATTTTAGGTAGATGGAAAGACAGAGAAAGACATGAATAACTACTGGTCGTGCGTTTTGCTTCAAAATAAACATAAGCAATTTGGGCACTGCTTGGTTCCAAATAGAAAAAGCAAGAGCAAGAAATAGCTCTGTAATGTAGCTGAAAACATCACAGCTTTAGATGTTCAGCTATTTTGAGAAGGGCAAGTACCTGGAAAGCTCCAGATCAACACATGGTGTTTTTAGAAGATCATCAAATACGCATACCTGATGGCAGGCTTTGTATTCCATGATACTATGCATGTATTTCCAAAAAACAGAGGCAGAAAGGATCGAGTCACTATAGACACTCTTATTATTACCCAAACTCGAAAACATCCAAGTAATTGGCATATGGCATACAGTGACTACAAGATAGCGTTTCCTTCTCTGTCGCATGACTATTTGTTTAACGTTTCAAACATTTACAAAATCGGCCCACGTATCATAGACTTCCCAAGTCGTGCAATGATACTTAGACTTTAAGGAGACTCTTTCAGTGCAGTATGGATCTGTTTAGCTTTGAACGAATTGAGCAAAAGACTGAATAGCATCTCTCATTGGTTCAGAATTGATTATAATAAAAATGTTTATCAAGTCAGGGCAATAAATATCTCAATCCTCCCTGGTTTCACGTCCTCCTTTCGACTAATAAACTTGTCTAACAACACACCTATTCGAAAATAACAAGGGTTTCCTAAGATCATGGCACGGTCAATTTAAAACTTTCTACGCAAGGCGATACTGTACGACCATTACTGCACGTTAATACTGCACGGCTACTTTTGCATGTTAAAGTTTTGTACTTTGATATGTAAGGGGCGATCATTTTTTCAGGTTGATAATTTACTCACTTCTGAATAAATTGGGCCGTAGAATTAAAAAATTTAAGCTATCTAGTAACAAATTCTAATATTGAGTTCAAATGTGATTTCTTTGTAGTAAGCCTAATAATAAATTAAACGCATACATTCATGAGTCACATCAAACACAATAACCATTATAGATGAATTTTATTATCATATTTACCAAAAGAATAAATGATGACAGCCAAAGTGAAAATAAAAGTATAGGCCATCCTCATTTTCGCAAAGTAGGAAGAAAACTGATTAATGCTTTAGTGAATAATTTGGTTAACAACTGTATTTGAAAAATATTCCATTGCATCATCAGAGTAAAAGTGTATACATAAGTAGTCGTTATCTCAAATGTATGTGAGAGAACGATATTATTAGTTTCCAGATTGTCCTTCGTAGATAATGATATCACTCTACATTTTTTATTATGATCTTTATAATTATTACATTCACATCTGAAATGGAAGGTATTGGTTTCAATGAAAATGAGGTTCTTTTTAGCCGTTGAGGACGCTGTTGATCAAACGTAACTTTGGTCACTTCTTTTGAAATAAAAAGCAACTAAAAATGTTTTATTAGATGATAAATAGGGGAAGTCAAATAACATGTTGACTACAATTCTCAAAGATGCTTTTAAAGTATTTTCTCGATTATAAATAGTCTAGCGTAAAAATATAAGTTATAAACAGGTTGAAAATAAAATGTTTCCTGCAGTGGCTGAATTAAAAAACAATTGCGAGTTGCGACGTAGAGATGCTTCATTGTAAAAATTAAGAAAAAGGATTCAGAGTAATGTGAATAATCTTAATTTTGAGGTTTTGTATCTATGTTTAAATTCTTCATAAGACATTGCATTTTGATCATTTAAATTATGTTTCCTAAATTAGGAAATTAATTGTATTTAAGATTAAGCTACTAGAAACGTAATATATTTTCGAAAGTTTTTTCATTTCCCAAAATACAATCGGTAGACGAATCCTGTTTTCTTTTAGAAAGCTGAAGCTTCTCAATGTTGTATTTTTGCATTTTTCGACGCTAAATTTAACTATTTTATATTTTACTGTTAACTATTTGACGTAAACATTTTGTTTCATACTTGTTCTTAACGTACATTTTTCAAATAGATTATTTTTAATCGAGCAATACACAACTATCAATTTGACAACAAAAGCAATTCGTATCACATTCTAAAGCAAAAAAATAGCAAAAAGTCTAAACTAGTAATTTTTTTTATTTAATTTTTTTTTTGATGAGTTTTCTAGAGGGCGCCGCTGAGCTAAAGGCAAGCTAGCGCCACCCTGTTAGTTCGAAAAGTAATAGAGAATAAAATTTCTTTTTTTGAAAAAAATTGCAAAAAATATGAATTATATGACCCATACTTTTGACTTATTTGTAATTGATTTAAAGATACCTCCGGGTTTAAAAATGTCCTGAATGGCTAAAAAAAACTGTCGAAGAAGTTAGACAATTGAATTTTTTTGGAATTGGATTCTTGTTTGGAGGTAGCTGATATTTTGAGTTTAGAGGAGAAGTTCAGTACTTAATTTGTTTCGAATAGCCCTAGCCACATTTTAGAGATTTAAAAAGATTTAGAGTCTAATATACATAATATACCGGATAATTATCAAGATGAATTTAGCAAGAAAGTCTTATCGTTGGCTAACAATGATTTAAAGCAACCACAACCAATTTCTGGAATTGACAAGGTCATCTCTAAAAAATAAACTTAACTAATAGCTTTTCAAGTAAGAATGAAGATAAAATTCTAATAACGAAGGCCGACAAATGTTGTTTTGGACCATGAAAATTAAACTAATAAAACGAAAAGTATTCTGGGTGATTCTAATACATATGAAAAACTCCGGTTGCGTCTTTTATATGTACTCCTGCTTATTTGTTGCCAAAGACTTTTAGCGAAATTTTTTCTGATTCATTACCACCTTATATTCAAAAGGTAAAAAATCCATCGAAATTTAAACAAAAAATTAAAAATATCATAATCCTGGATGGTTATTTAATGATGTCTATTGATGTGACTTCTCTTTTCACAAATGTTCCTCTGGATTTAATTATCAATAGCATTGACTCTAGATGGAAGTACATAAAGAAAAATACAAGACTTCCTATAGCCGAATTCAAAAAAAGAATTTCAAGTTTAATTAATAGCAATTTCTTTAAGTTAGATAATAACTTATATCAGCAGGCTTACGGTACCTCTATAGGGTCTCCAGTGTCAGCTATATTATCAGAGATTTTTATGCAAGACTTGGAATCCGAAATATTGAGGGAATTTAATTTCAACATTCCAATATATGTTAGGTACGTTGATGATTCTTTTTTTATTACTCCTGAGAATCAAATCGACATTGTTGTTTCACTTTCTAATTCTAATCATAATAAACTACAATCAAAAGTTAAAAAGGAGGTTTATAACTCAATGAGTCTTTTTCAAAATTTATAATTAACAAGACATGATAATAACATGATAAAAACAAATTGGTTTCGTAAAGCGACTAACTCAGGTGATATTTAAACGGTTTTTAATTGATCAAATACAACATAAAATTGGAATTATTAAAAATATTGTTGATTCAGCTATTCTATTATCATACGTTTCTTTTCATTCAGACCACTTTTATTATCGAGCAAAAGAAACCAATTATTTCTATATCCTTTTTGGGCCAAATTTCACAAAATGTAATAAGAATTTAAAATAAAATTAATAGAACAGTTCTCAGAGTAGATACACAATTAGATAAAATCATTTGACAATGAAAAGACGTAGTCAAAGAAGACAAAAATAGCATTAGAAAACATGAAAAATATCATCAGGCTATAAGCCATCATTTAACGAAAGAACACCGAAGTGACTTGAATTTTATAAAATCGGACGAAGACGAAATTTTGAATGTCAAACCGACTGAGTTTAAGCGTAGCTTCGCTGTTATGCTTTTTGTTAAAAAAGGATATAATAGTATGAATTTGATATCCGGCTTCGATTATTTTAATAGATCTTATCATAAGATTGTTGAAATTTTAACTTAACTATAAGACTAAATTTCGAAGCCCATTTCTAAATATTACTGTTAATTATAATTGAGTGCAGCATTGTACCCAATCTTTTACTTCAAAAATTATCCTTGGAAATTTACCAAAATCAACTAAGGATTGAGTTACTTTGTCTTTTACTATATTCTCTGCGTTGGATTTAAGTCCTTTACCGTTTGGATAATAAACATTTAGCCGAAAGGCTTTTAGCCAGACTCTCTTGTGCGCCTACTCTACATGCGCACTTCATCCCTCTACGGCTTAGGCTGTGTTCTAGAATTCACTGGGAGTACTAGAACCACTGGTGTGACGTCATGATAATGACTGTGCGAATAGTGGGAAGTGGCAAGAAGCACTGGTGCAGTGATGCCAACGCTGCAAAAACTCTTATTTGCATTGAAGTTCAGCGTTGTGATTGGTTTACGAAAAAAGTGGACATTATTTTTCGTGACGTAGTTCTTAGTGGTTTTACTGAAAATCGAAGGACGTGTGATGGTAATGACAGCGGAAAGTTCTAAAAATAATTATCCAAAGTTTGAAATTAAAACATTCGTATTACGACTTTTTGCATAAAAAAAAGTGTTTATAAATGAGTGTAGAGATTTTCATGAATTTTATTCTAATTAAAACAATTTCTTTAAAGAATTTCGCAACTATCAAAGTAAAATCAGAAATATATTCTTGCTAATGGTAAGAAAAATGTTTTGTCTTTTCCTTCTATTCAAAAAACAATTTTATAGGCTGCTGTAGCTGTTTTTCATTTTGGAACAGTGGCCTTAAGACGCAAGTAGTTTTTATTATCAGTAGTCTTAAATTTGTTATCAAATGTAATTATAATCTTTCTTTACAAGGGCGTGAAATTATAATTTATTTTTCCTATTAAAAACAATGTTCAAATGCGTGCGAAAATAAACTTTTGATCTAAATTCAATTTTTGACTTTAAATATTCGACCCTAAATATATTTCTCTTTAACTAAAAAGACCAAATAACTAAAAATCTTAATTTTTAATATCTCCTTAGTTTCTTGAACTTTTCAAAAATTAATGTAGGGATTCTCTTTTCAGCCTAACAATTAAATATCTCATTGGGTTTTTAATTCACATTGAAAATTTAACTGTTCTTTTTTCAACTCAGGATAAACTGTGTTAAAACACGCAAAAATAATAAGCAATTCATTAATTTTTAATTTGCTACTTATAAGTCGCCATCGGCTGGCGGTGCCAGCACGCGCTATAAGTTGAAAGCACATTTAAAGAAGTTTGCGAATATAAAGAGCAATTGTAAAACAAGCGAAATCCGTTTTAAGCCTCGCGTTATGAAAACACGTGGGAAAACGTAGGAAGTTCTGCATTCTTTTTGCAAACAATTTTTACCCAATAGAAAAGTCGGAGGAACTCGGGTCATGCACAATGTATGATGCTGAGCTCGATAGGAATTATCTTGTAAAATTAACATCCCAAAATGTAAATCGAGCGCAACGTGGTATGTGCAAATTTCTGCTTACAATGTAGAGGATATTGTAAGCTATCTATAAAGAAACATAACATCAAGGCGTATGACGATTTGTGCTTCTGGAGTCGAGCAAAGTCAAAGTTCCCGGCGCGATAACAAACGAGTAAGATCGATGTATTTCTGGAAGTGATTTTTTTAAAGAGAAGTTCTAAAATGTCTTGGTTAAGTCGACTTTAATAAACGGTTTGAAAATAAACCTGTTTTTATCTAAGTCGAGCACGAAGTGCGAAAACTTGAAGGAACAGAGCACAGCGGGCAAAGTTTTTTTTGGCTGAAAATGAATTTTTTAACTGATAATTTAAATATTTCAGGTTTGGGAGAAAAATTATCTTCTTTAATTTAAAGATCAGATTATTGGTTGAAAATTCATATGTTTGGAAATTGAACTATTTGGTTCAAAATTTCTTTTATTTGGTTGAGAAATAATTTTTTCATTTAAAATATAAAAGATATCTCTTTAGTTCCAACTTCATCTTTTTGGTTGACAAGTGAAATATTGTGTTGAAAAATCGTGTTTAATTTGGAAGTTTCGTGATTTTTTTAGTTGAAGATTAATGTATTTTGTTGATTTTTTTAGTCAATAATACGTTGAATACGTTAACCTCATCGTCAACTACGTTAGCCTCATCATCGACTTCGTCGAATAAACCCCTCTGTTATACTTCTTCATAAACCACACTAATTGTTTTAACTTTTGTTTCTCCTGAGAATCTGCTGAATATAACTTTGATGAACTCGTCGACTGTACTCCCTCTCTGAAGGTACCAGCATCGAATAGCTTGGCTGCCGCAATTGGTAATTTAAAATATTTTATAATTTATTATGATTAATAAAAATATTATGTGATTTCTGTAGTATACTATGTGAAGTCCATAACGCAACTCAATGTCTCCTTTTCTTAATTAAATTAACTCTTCTAACAGGTTTGAAGGTTTACGTTCCATTTTTTAACTTTTAATATTCATCATAGCAAAAGATACGTCGAAAATCTACGTGTCGACGTTTCCTGAGATGAAGCTCCTGATCAGAACGTACAAGGAAAACGAGAGATGGTTTTCCCACTCTTCCAGGGGACATAAAGGAGCTTGGCAACGTATTTCTAATCTCCTTGAAATCGATAATTTGCAAAATAGCCTGCAAAGCTTGTTGCACAAAGATCGACACCTTGAAAAGGCATTACAAGGCACTGTCTGACAAACGGACGTTAACTGGAAGCGTGCGAATGAAGTAGCGATATTTCGATATAAGTAGTTTGTAAGTGTACATTGTCTTACAGCGACTTGCTGTTAGGACCCTTCATTCTCGTATTTCCCTGACATTAAGTTGTGATTTCTAGCATTTTCAGCTTCTTTTCTGTAACCTAAGCACGCAGTTTGAGTTAGCTGAGCTTTTGTTTCTGCAGGATATGTACAATATTTTTAGTTGCAGACCTATAATGGCTCCACTTGCTTTATAAGAAGCTCTCCTGAGACTCTCTAAGTCTCTAAGAAAGAAACTCGACGCAAAAATTGCACAAAATAAAGCGGCTAAGGAGATACAAAGGATAAAGCTTAAAGCATTGGAAAATTGATCAGAACGAGGACTTTCCAGTTCAAAGACTGAACCTAAGTAATACCACCCATTCTAATATAATCTTCATTATTAATAATTGTTAAGAATGTCTGCGATAATACAACTTAAGTCTGCTAAACATATTGTAGAAGTATGTAACTTAAAGTCCTTATTTTGAGCTTTGCAAACTCTACCCTTTAATTTTGTCAATTTAGTAAAGATAGTTCTCACATAAATTTTCTTTCTTTAAAATGGTTGCCGAAAAAGGTTTATACTACAGTAAAATGCACAGAAGTTCTTCTTATACATAAAAAAAAAATATTCGAAAGAAGCCCTGTGCAAATTATTGCAGGTAAAAGTAATATTGAGGAGCTACTCTAAATCACTCATTATTATAAAATCATAAACTTTTGTATTAGAAGCTGGATAATACCACCCACACTTTTGCTATTTTCCATAAACTTTATGGCTCACCTAAATAAGAAAATTAGCTTTTTGACCTGCAATAGTCTAACAAAATCTCTGAATCATTATTCAAAATTTTAATTTATCTCATTTTTTTATAAACTAAGGGGAAAAAGTTTTGATGATATTGTTTGCGAAATTCAATAATTTCCTTTGGCTCTGTACTACAAGTACCTTTTAACAACGTCTGCGATACTAAATCTTTAGACTGTTAAATATATTGTAGAGGTTTTGTAAGTTAGGGTCCTTATTTTGAGCTTTGCAAACGCTAACCCTCGTTTCTGTTAATTTAGTGAACAAAGTACTCTCATAAATTTTCTTTTCTGATAATCGTTGTCGGAAAAGGAATATGCGACAAATAAATGTGCAAAATTTATTCCTAATTATAAACAGAATATTACAAAAAAAATCAAGTACATATTATTGCAGGTATAATAATGTTAAGGGGCTATTTTACATCATTCAATAATATAGAATCACAAATTTTCATATTACAAACCCGTTAATACTGTATATAATACATACCATAAATTTGTGATTTATTGAATTAATCGACAATTTCACAAACTAATAAACGCAACTCCATTCAATCAGAATTTTTAAATTCTCCGATTCAAAAAATTTCCATTCAATCCACTCTTTTTTCTTTGGTAAGTGTTGGAAGTCATCAATGTCCACCCGCAGCCAAATCTTCAGGTAATTGCAGACGTTTCTCCCTTCCTTCCATAGCTAATAAATTCTCGAATTAGGAGTTAGCAATTTCTGTAAAAAAAGGTATGAGCGGATAGAAGAATTAAATTGCCAGCACTTTCTTTATTTTATTAAAAAGTAATCGTTTTAATCATTAATAACTCATTAATCATTAATCATTAATAACACATTGACCCCTCTTTATCATAGTATTATTAATTAAAAATAAGCACCAGGACCATTACTTACTCGAGGAGTCCAGAATAAGTCGTCGAAAATTGACTCCAAATCTCTGACCAGAGATGGGTTGTGATATGTTACTCGAGGTTTTCCACGTATAATACATAAACGACGTAATATACGTAGAAACGTATCATTGACATAACCTCTTGTACAGCTGTTCAATCGATTTAATTTGAATTTTGAGCTTGAAAATATTAGGAACAATTAAAAAAAAAAAGTTTCATGGGGGAAAACCATGGGGAAACAAATTTCGAGCACCAGAAGTTGCAGCGTAAAAATGTTCCGAAGTGTTTACTTTGTGAAAAAGTTTTCAAAAGCACACGTTATAAGCGACTAAAGGCCCACAGGTATGTAAACACCTATCTATTTGTTAAAGATGGTTCATTATAATAATTCATTATTAACTATTTAATTTAATATCTGAAGATTTCTCTGAGATTTCAAGATGATTCATGAGGTTTCACTGCAAGTTTTTTGCACAGTGCATTCTTAAATCAAATATGACATATTCATACAACATATTTAATTAATTTAATTCTAAATTAATAATGGAAACCTTGTAAGCTAAAGCTTTTAAGTTATTTAAAATAGTACAGAATTATATTTTCTATTTCTCTTTAAGGGACATTTGTAAGCAGGCCATAAACTTTACAAATGAGAAAGGTACACAGCAGGAAAACACCCGAAATATTAACAATGGAGTAAATGGTCAGAAAGAAACTCGAAGTATCGCGAATGATCAAGATGTCCTGGAAGTGAGTGTTGCATTTGGAGATGGTGATTTTTATTAGTATATTTGGACGTTTGTGTTCTTTTTCTTTAGAAGGAGAAAAATTTCCTAACGAGAGTGTAAAAATATAAAATGTTAAAATAATTATTTCATCACTACTGAAAAAACTCGTATTACTTTCGAAAGAGGAAAACACGAGGAAATCTGCAAGTGAGTCAATTAATCTTCGCGTTTTCCTTGTCCGAAAGTAACCCGAGGATTTTCTTAAGGATTTTTAAAAGGGATATTTTTACATAAAATTTCGTTCAGAAGTATCTTAATTTAACTGCTATTATCAGTTTTAGCAGAAAAACGTAAAACCGCTTACGGAAAATATGTTTTCAACCGACAAGTCTATCAAATCTTTCAAAGTATGTCAAAAGAGGATGAAGACTTAGCTACATTCTTTTTTGGCTGCATGATTCCATTTAATATCGTTAAATTCTGCAATTTACAAAAACTTTGTGCCCGGATTACGTACCACCAACGAGAAAAATGCTGAGTAGTTCCATTTTGGATAAAATGTATAGAAAGGTATTAAGTCACCATTAATTTACACCAATTGAAAAGTGTATTTTGCTCTTATATGGATGAAAAAATTCAATTAAAAACCAGAAGCATGTTATTGTGATTATTCATAATGCAAATGAAGAAAGATCTTTTTTGAATTCTTGGTTTGAAATAGTTCAAAACTCCCGAACTCGAAAGAAAGCTTGTTCAATGTGGTGGAAAAAGAATTTGCTTATCAACTGATATAAGGTAGTGCAATTTCCGGTGTGCAACGATGTTTATGATTCAATTCTTGAAAAGCGTCTAAAGAAGGTTATTAAACCTGTAAGTTTAGCTGCTAATCTTTTGAGTCCCTCTTACAAGGGCAAGGCTTTTGTTGGAGATGCAACTTATAATAAAATGGCTAATCGATTCTTAATTGAGAATTGCAGTAAAACAGGACTAAAGGATTGAATCGCTTGTCAAAAAGATGAAGGCATTTTCCTTAAACTAAAGCAGAAAAATTTTTAGTCTTCAAAAACGTAGCCAGAAACAATAAGGTTATGTCCACAACAATAAGTTTAAACAATATTAACAATAAGGTTTTGAGAAAAATAAGACTTAAGTCTTTTTTTTCCAAGTGCTGTTTGTAAATGCCGTATATAACGAAGTGTGCCGTTGCACTCAGTGATCCCAGATCTGAAACGAGATGCGGTGCAATACTATGATAGGGCTATGTCCGTGTGAATATAGTAGGAGACGCTGTAAATGACTGAGTTGCGCGCGCAACCCATTTCTCCTCTTCTGAATTTGAAAACTCGAAGATGCACGATTGCCGGTCGGAGCACTTCGTCGATTCTATTTATATATCTATCTGCTAACAGCTAACTGCTTTGAAATAAATTGAGGAGATTGGGATTTTAATATTTCCAGATTCCGATGCTGACGATTCTCCTAATTTGAATAGATCGCGCGCCTCTTGATATGCGTATATTTTGAGGTTATGTTATTTCATGTATAAAATATAAATTATATAAATATTAATACTATTATATATATAAATATATACGTATATTTATAATGATAATATTACAATTATGTTATATTATAATAGTCTTTTTTTTATTTGAAGGTTCATCTCTTTCGTTGAAAATACATTTTTGAAACCGACAATCAATCAATACCATTTTTGGTTAAGAAATCATGTGTTTTGTTAAAAGGTCGTGGAAAATTCATCTGATTGGTCGAAAATTTAACAACTTTGTTTAAAATTAATTTTTTCTTTAAAAAATTTTTTATCTTTATCTGAAAATGTAACTATTATATGATTGATTAAAAATTAATCGTTTATATTGGTTAAGTTGGAAAATCATTTTTTTTTGTATAGAACATTAATCTTCTTGGTCAAAAATTCACCTCTTCCCTTGAAAATTTAACATTTTTGTTGAAAATTCGTTTTTTGTCTTGTTCAATTCAATTTTTTAGCACAGTTTTTATCTGGAAATTGTACTATTCTATTTTTGTTTGAAACTTTATCCTGTACATTTTATTAGTTAAAACACCAATTATTTGATAGGAAATTAATTTATTTTGTTGAAAAGTAAACTTTTGGGTTGAAAATTGATTTATTGTGTTAATTAGATTTTTTCCAAAAATTAAAAAAACTGCAAAATAAAAAAATTGCCTTAAAATCGTCCTGATTCCTTTTTTATTAATTTTTAAAATCTTTTCAAATACTTACTTAAAATTAATTTTTCAAACTAAAAAATCATTTTCAATTGTCTTAGCAATCACAACAATTTTTGTTATTCTTTTTGAATATTTTACAATTCTCAAAAGCTTTTTTTTAATCTGAAAAAATCGACATCGTGTTTCAAATAATTTCAAATAATTTTAAGTTTTAAATTAATTTTGAATATTATTCTAAATTAAAATTGTAGCGTTCAAACTTAAAATTTAGCTCATTACAATTTTAACAAATCAATGCTTTTTATTTCTAACCACTCTGTTCAAATTTGTATAGTTTTTAATTGTTGTTTATAATGGCTTGTCCCAGATCTGAATTTTTTTTTCTTCAAAAAATCTCTGATCCAATTCAGAAATACATACAATTGCTTTAAAAAAATTTTTAATTCATAAATATTTCATTTAAACGTTCAATAATTCATACATATAAAACACAAACACTTAACACCTTTCAATTTTATAATTTTTTAAATTAAATTATTTTAAAATACGAAATAACCGTTTAAAAATTTTTATGACTTAACATTTGAGAGATTTCTGGTTAAAAAATACAAATTACGCTATTATTTTTAAGGTTCAACCGTTTTTAATCAAAAATTAAAACTTCTTCTGTTGTTGAAGATTTATCATTTTAGTAGAAAATGTAATTATTTTGTTGGAAATTTGTTATTCTAAATATATGAATTTTTAAAGAAATTATTTAATTTTAAAGTAAAAAAGACGAATTATCTACAAAAAATTGAAATTTTTAAGCGAAAAATATGAGTGTTCAATGAAAGAGTTAAACTTTCAACCAAATAGTTAAATTTTCAGTCATAATTAACAAACCTTGTTAAAAAAACGTACTTTTTTTGACAAATTAGTTCAACTCTTAGTAAAATAAACGACTTTCAAACCCAAGAAGATGTACAGTTGATATTTTAACCAAACAATTGCATTTTTGACCAAAAATGATAAAATTTTCAACCAAAAGGATTAAATTTCTA
>NC_046658.1:143351750-143361169 GCF_010883055.1 Belonocnema kinseyi | reverse complement strand
AAGTATAAATTTTCCATAAAACAATTTAATTTCTACAAAGAAAGACGACCTTTTAACAAAACACATGATTTCTTAACCAAAAATGGCATTGATTGATTGTCAGTTTCAAACATGTATTTTCAACGAAAGAGATGAACCTTCAGATGAAAAAATAGACTATTATAATATAACATAATTATAATATTATCATTATTAATATACGTATATATTTATATATATAATAGTATTAATATTTATATAATTTATATTTTATACATGAAATAACGTAACCTCAAAACATACGCATATCAAGAGGCGCGCGATCTATTCAAATCATGAGAATCGTCAGCTTCGAAATCTGGAAATATTAAAAAATCAATCTCCTGAATTTATTTCAAAGCAGTTAGCTGTTAGCAGATAGATATATAAATAGAATCGACGAAGTGCTCCGACCGGCAATCGTGCATCTTCGAGTTTTCAAATTCAGAAGAGGAGAAAAGGGTTGCGCGCGCAACTCAGTCACTTACGGCGTTTCCTACTATATTCACATGGACATAGCCCTGTCATAGTATTGGACCGCATCTCGTTTCAGATCTGGGATCACTGGTTGCACTAGGCTTGTGGTGGCTCTGCGTGCTCAGTCAATGTAAAACGGCTTTCCGAAATTTCTTTCCGTGTATAAGTTCTAAAAAAATATGCCTGAGTGCCGTGCCCATGAATTAATTGCTCAATATTAGTTATTTCTGGCGGAGAATTGTGCGTCCATTTTGTGCATCTACTGCCGGGAACGATTACTATACTCCATTTTAAGACATAATGATTTCCGGAGTCCTCGAGCAAGTCAAGTAACCGAACAAGTAGATGACTGCGCACGCCTGAGAAATCGGGAGTAACAAATCTGCCGCGCATTTGTCCTTCCAAACTGTCGACTTTCAACGGAAAACTAGATTATAAGAAGAATAGAAATTTCCCAGTGGGATCGCGGACTAAAAATATTAGGTTGACCATTTTACAGGTTTAGTTTTAAAATTCTAAACAGTAGAGAATTTTTCATTCTTGCCGGATGGCTTCAAAAATGAGAGTTATTATGTTCCCTGCGATGGTCGGTCATTAATCCCTGGATTTTCCATTTGTAATCCGCCAATTCAGAGGGTGTCTCATGTGACGTCACCCAGAGAGCGGGATATTCCATTGAACGCTATCAAAGGGAAGCTGATGTGCGAAGTAGATATCCGGAATTTTACGGCGTAGCCAAACCTAAACAGAAATTAGTTTCTGGTGCCAGTTAAAATGTTCTATAATTTCTTCGGCCCTTTTTGTCGAGCATCTCTCTAGAACCAAGGTACAAAAAAAAGGTTCTTTCCTACATTTGAGGATTCTGTCCTGACCGGTCTAGAAGGTACAGTGTCGTTGATATTTCACTACGTTACCTGTTTTAATATATTTCTTATGAATACCGGTGAATTATTCTAACCTAAAAAGCATTCGTAATTTGTGAGTATTTTTCACATTTACATTTGTGGCTTTATTATTATTATTATGAAATATTGATCAATTTAATATTTAATAGCGGAAAAGCTGGTTTTGAAAGTAAGTTTCCCAGGGTTAAAATTTCATTTTTTCTGAAATTGACTAATTTAAAAAAATAAATAAATGATCTTAAAATTTAATTATTTGTTTGGAGAATTTTATAAGAATTTTGTAAGAAGTGACGGCCAGGAAAAAAAAATTATGTTTTTTATTCAACATGACATCAGTTGTAATATTTTGATTTCAAAAATCATATTAGAAAACTATTTTTTTTCTTCAGATCTATGACCTTTGAAACGAGAATTACCCTAATTAAAAAAGTATACACAAAATAAGTGTGCGTAAGGGGAACTAACCTACTGCAACATTTAAGATTTATAAAGATGCGTATCCAAGTTTAATTTTTGAAAGAAAACCACCATAGATTTCATTTTAGTTAAAATTTTGTTCAAACATTAATACTTAATTTTTTTAATAAAAGCAGCGCGCAACATCTAAAAATATTGGAAAGAAAAACCTTTGAAAAAAGTTGCAGGGCTAGAATCGTGCGACTTTTTCAAAAATTAATTCTATTAATTGAAGATCTACCTGCCTGATTTAAAATTTCTGGTTTACATTAAAAACTAAACCATTTTTTTTAATTCTTCTCTTTTGTTAGTAAACTCATCTTTTGGATTAAAAATTCAAATATACGTTTGAAACATTAACTACATATTTAAAATTTCATTGTGTTGATTGTGTAGATAATTCTAGGGTTTTTAGAATCTCATTGCGTAAGAGATTCTACAAAACCAGAACTCACTCAAACTTTCTAATAGAAAAGGTCAGGCTAGATTAAATTTCCAAATAAATGAAAATTGTGATTAAATAAAAAATATCACTCTCGGCATTCATTCGCTTTGTCCGTGATTATGGAAAATAACAAATTTTCACGATTTACTTACGATAACTGTTGTTGAAATCATTTCAAATTGTTTGAATAATTTACAAATTTTCTACAAAAATATAGCCCTCAACATTTTTTTATGTCATCTGCACCTTAAAAAAGTCTTATCTTCTGTCAGGTCATATTTGTTTTATATAATAAATTATCTGTTCTAGATTTTTCATGGAATCTGATAAAATATTTTAAAATCCTTTGAAATACCTTGAAACATGATGAAATCATGGTTTTAAATTGGATACAATCAATTTGATAATCTGGTTGATTATTAATATCTTGAATTGTTCATCAAACATTCAACTTATTTGGATTACAATTTGCCTTCTAGGTTAAAGCTTCAACTGCGTCGTTAAAACTTCATTTTACCGGTTGTAGATTCAAATTCTGTATGAAAATTATTTCTCGCTTAATCAAAAATAAATTTCTTTTACTGAAAATGTATGTACTTATGCATAAATAATTTTTTAAATTATGATCTTTTTATAACAAATAATATTACTCCTCAGTAAGTTTTCGCTGGCGCAAGTCTCTGCGCATTTAATATAAAAAACAATGAGAGTAGGATGGCTGTTTACCAAATGATAGACGAAAAAGGAAAGAAGTATTGCGGAAAATTATATCAGAAATTTTTGTCAATTTTTCTTTCGTCATTTTAGAATATTTGGTTGTTTTTTAATTTCATTAAAATCTCTATCGACTATGCGCTACAGCTTAAAAAATCTTTTAAAATTTTCTTAACGATTCGGGCGGTGTGGTGATTTCAACATTTTTGCGCCTGAAAACTCAAAATCGTGCAACTCTCTAAATTTCAAATATTAGCAGAAATAAAATTTCAATGACCTTATGGGCACGGCGATTTGTCAACATGAGCGTAGATTTACTCCTTTATTTAAAAATCAAAATATCACCTGCACACCTGGCATTTCGAAAATAGTGCTTCAAGGTATCATCAAAAAGCTGCATGACGAAGGACTGATTAGGTTTGTCCGCAAGTAACAGTCGCCACCCCCATAGAGATTAACAAAAGATTAAAGCAAATAAGCCTTTATAATCATAATATATTGCTATATATGTATTTTAAAGTAAGTTTGAATTGACAGCCGATCTTAAAGTATAATCTATTTTAGTTCATATTTTTTCAATTGAATTAATGATAAACATACTGTAGGGAATCTTCATTCGAAATCTCTTCATAAAACCAACGAGGAAAGATTGGGTAACTCTGGCCCACATGACATTCCCTCATTTCAACTGCTGTCATTTTGTCAACTGCACCGCTTATCATGTTTATTTTTATTCTCGCACGTCCGCCACTTGCCATATATATTCCACGAAGAATCCCAGTGTACTCCAGTATTGCAAAAACGTCACCGTTGGATGTTGATAATACAATATATTCTCGAGTTGGCACGGGCACATAGGTATTACGGACTAATTGCAATCGAAGTGATTTATTGGTTGGAATAAAATATCTTCGAAATTCAAATTTCCGGTTCTGGTTTGCCTTTGGAATGAGCCGAATATATCCAAGTTTTTCTATTGCGCATCCAAGTACTCGGTCATATGGAGGCCTGCCCGGTGGAGACCTCTGTCTGGCAGGAAGGACAGGCTCCTGCGGAGACGTCCGGCCAGGTGACTGTTGTCTGCCAGCAGAAGAAGAACTAGAATGATGTTCAACATTATGCCCCCATTTAAACTGCAGTGAATCAGAATTTGCAAAACCTTCAATAAAACTGTTTGGGAAGATTGGGTGATTTTTGCCAATTGGACAATCCCTAATTTCATCTGGGGTTAAATTATCAACTTGGCCGCTTATCATATTTATTTTTATTCGCGGATGACCATTGACTGTGCTATAAATTCCACGAAGAGTTTCACTATAATCCAGTATAGCATAAACGTCACCACTGGATGTTGATAATACCATATATTCTTGGTTTGACACAGGCATGTAAGGCACCTGAGTTTTTCGAATTCGAATGGTTTTATCGTTAGGAAACACGTATCTTCGAAATTCAAATCGCTGGTTCTGATTTGTGCGAGGAATAAGGCGTACAAACCCAAGTTCTTCTGTTGCAAATCCAAGAGCTTGATCTGAAGGAGGCCTGCCTGGAGGCGACATGGACCTAGCACGAGGAGGAGGCTCCTGAGGACAATTTCGGTCACGTGAATGTCCTGTGGCAGATGAAGAAGAACCAGGATTGCGTAGGACATTAGGATTCCCTTCGGACTGAAGCGAATCGTAATTTGCAAAATCTTTAATAAAACTTTGTGGGAAGATTGGGTTATCTCGCCCTACTGGGCAATAGCTTATTTCATCTGGGGTCAAATTTTCAACTGCGCCGCTTATTATATTCACTTTTACTCTCGGATATTTTTTCTGTGTCTTAAAAATACCACGAAGGTACCCCATATACTCTAGTATTGCCAAAATGTCACCATTATGTGCTGATAATACAATTTGTTCTTGGTTCGGAATGGGCACATAGCAATTATGTTTTACTCGCAATAGAAATAATTTTTCTGGGGGAAAAATGTATCTTCGGAATTCGAATCGAAGGTTTTGATTTGTACGGGGAATCAGCCGAATAAATCCGAGTTCTCCAAGTGAATATCCAAGTATTTTAATAGAAGGGGACGTGCTATCAGGGGAACTACACCTGGCACGAATAGGAACATTTTCTTGGGATGTTCGGTCAGGTGAATTTTGTTTTCCAGCAGAAGAAGAAGAAGCACCAGCACTACGTTTGCGATTAGGATTGCCTTCAGTCTGTGAACTGCATTCTGCAAGTAGAAATAGAAGATTTTCATTTATCAGCACATTTTTGACTAATATCTTTGAATGAATTCAATGTTTTTTTGTAGAAAATTGTCTACAAAATATTTCTCGTTAAGCTCACCAGAACTTCTTTTTATAATTGCCCGAATTTCTGGTATCATTAACCAGAAAATTGTCAACCTGAAACTACTGATACTTTTAATCAGAATTTATAGTAAGGCATATTTAAGACTATTCTAGTACGTACTTGAAAATTTATCTTTTTTTGCTTGAAAATTCAGCTAGTTTGTTAAACAATTAACTATTTTGTTGAAAATTTGTCTATCCTAATGAAAAATTAAATTCTTTGTTCGTGAGTCCATCTGCTTGGTGATAAATTAAAAAATTACTTTGCTTATGTTCTACCACGAGGTTATAAATACTTCTGTGTTGGTTGAAAATGACATTGTTATAAATTTTTTTTTGAATTGCATGCTTCAACTATATCTAAAAAATGTGTCGTTAGTTTAAAAATAAAGATATTTGGTTGAAAATTCTATTACTCGTTATTCTTAAGTGTATTTTTTTGGTGTAAGTTGTAGGAACCGACCTTAATTGCCACTTCACAAGTTCTTAGGTATCTCGACACGTGAAAGTGTGAAAGAAATTGGTCTAGAAATCATAAAAACAGATTTTTTAAATTATTGCACTTACTGCATTTTCGTTCTTAAATTAATATGACTTTTCGCGGACAAATGAAAATATATTTTCCAACTTGTGAGGTAGGAATTTCCGTCCAGAAATTTTATTTATGAATCTATTTTTTTAATTGTAATTTGTAACAGACTTTTGAGATATGACTGACTTTTAATATATTATCAAGATACTGAAATAATTTGAAAATGCCACTTGTTTATCAGATTAAAAATTTGGTTAATTCTTCAACTACATAATTAATTTTATTCCCATGTTTGGTTTTGTTCGAAAACCAGCTATGTTCATTTTTATGTCAAGTTCTTTTTTTATAAAAAATGCCTTTTCTCTTGTGTGCGAAAGGCTTATTGTTTGCAAAATTATAATTAGGTAAGCGTAAAGTTGATTTAAATTTGGTCTCCTAATTTATAGCTCGAATTCACACATACTTTGTCGTTTTCGCATTGCATGTGAACTTTTACAACGGAACATTTTGAATGCATCTAGAAATGGGCAACTCTTTCATGAATCGATTCAGGATCAAATTTAATAAGATCGATTTAGAAAAAAAATCGAAACAGAAAAATCGATGCTGAATTATTCGATCTTTTAAGATCCATGTAAAGATGTTCTAAATACTTTATATTTGCTTATAATTTATTACATTTATTCAATTTTAATTAAAATTGATCGACTTTTGAAGAGTCGATACAAAAGATTGATCTTTTGAGTCAAACAGATCGATCTTTGAAGAATCCATTCAGAATCGCCCGTCCCTACAAGCAACAAAATTCAGGCATTTCAATAAAACTAAAAAAAAGACTTTTTCAAGGCGTACTTGAATGGTGATGAAGTTATTTTATTCCAAAATAAGATTAATAGAAAATGGTAAAGTGTAAATATGCCAATTGCATATTTACTGAGGAATATTCAGAATTATAGATATGTATATTATTTTAGTATATTCACCAATAGAATCAACGATGACCGCTAAAGTGAAAACAAAAATATAGGCTATCCTCATTTTGGTAAAGTAGAGAAAAAAATGATTAATGCTTTAGAGAATAATATGGTTAATAATTGTACCTGAGGAATATTCCATTGCATATTTAAAGTACAAATATATATAAGTGACTGTTATCTCACATATATAAGTGATAACGACGTTCTTAGTGTCAAGATTGTCCTTCGTACATCATGAAATCATACTACATTTTTTATTATGATAATTTCAATTTTGTAATTTTTATCTGAAATAGAAGGTATTACTTTTATGTTAAAATTGTGTATCGCCTATTTCATAAAAATCGAAGTTTTTTGCCTCATTAATTTAGACCCAATGGTTTTTACTCTACTTTCTGTCTATCTTCGTTGTCTATAAGGACGACAACTTCCGAAGAAATCAGCTCATTTTATTTTACTTTGGCACACTTTTTAAGGTCTTAGGAGGAATGAGATTTCATCAGGCAGCCATTTTCTACACGAAATCAAATTTATCAATAAAATGTATATCAAAAAGTCTGCCCGCTATACGGGCATATTCTCATCGCGCACGGGTTGCTTCGCTTGCAAGTTTGAGCGTGCATATGGCGTTCTGCTATTTTGTATCGCGCTTCGCGCTCAATAATAAATTTATCTCGCGCTTCACGCTTAAAAATGTGTTTACCTTGCGCTACGTGTTTGACCTTTGTGCATAGAATTTTTTAAACTAAAGGTGAAAGCATCGAACAACATACAGGGTGCCTAAAAAGTCATAGGTCAATTGTAATGTTCAAGGTCAGTTAGAGGTTATTTGAAATTAACAAAGTTTTTCAAGAGTTTAGTGCAATTCCTGAAGTAAATTTCAACGAGAAATTCATTGGTGAGCTCTGTATTGGTCTTGTTTATGACCTTCAAGGTTTTTTCAAGGTTTTTTCCAAGCAGTTTACGTTTACGGTTAGCATTACCCAGAGACAACGACGTGGACATAGTAAAATCTGTTCCCTTTGGGGTGCTTGATTAGCGTGAGTCCCCTTGCCTCTCACGCTTCATTAAAGATGTTCCCACTGAAAACCTTGAGCTTCTTGACAAAAAGCTATGCGATTGTAAAAATGAGTTACAGCATTACGAATCATATCCCTATCAATCAAAGTAGCCTGTTGCAGAATCCGATTCTTCAATTCGTCTAAGCTTTGCGGTTACGTTGAGTATACTTTGTTCTTTAAATAACCCCAAAGAAAATAGTCGAGAGGCGTCAGATCAGGAGATCTAGTAGGCCACTCGAATTCACCCCTTTTTCCAATCCACCTTTAAAGGAACTGAGTATCCACATTTGATGGAACCTCCCTACCGTAATGAGCTGCTGCTCCGTCATGCTGGAACCAAATAATTTCGAAATTATCGCCTGTAATCTCCCTTATTGTTGATACAATTTGGTTTCTGAGAAGTTCTTCATATGCATGGGCATTGAGATTATCATCGATGAAGAAAGGGCCTATCAATGTATCATTCAAGATACCGGCCCAAACATTAATCTTTTGTGGATATTGTAGGAGACTCTCCAAAAAACCAATCAGGATTTATATCGGAGCAATATCTACAATCTTGTCTACTAACTTCACCTTTCAAAGTGAAAGTAGATTCATCTGAAAATACTGTATTGTACAAGAAAAGAGGATCTCTATCAATTCTGTCCATAATAATTTCACAAAATTCAACCTGACGATCAAGATCGTCTTCATTGAGCTCTTGTACCAGGTGAACTTTGTAAGGATGGAAATTAATGCTTTTTTAAATATTTCGGACTGTCTCAGGAGCAACGTCACGCTCATCACTAGCTCGACGTAAACTAAGGTGTGAGTTTTCTCCCCAACCACGCATCATTAATACAGATACCCTATCTCGTTCCGAAAGTTTAGCTTGCGCTCTAATAATCTATTAGCGAAAGATATGAAAAAGGTATGGATAAACGGTATAGGACTGTATAACTCTTTGGCGAGGAACAGAACTCTCACCAGAACACCTGGAACTTTTAATGAAAAATTTCCTTATGATTTTACAATATTCAAAACGCTGTAACTAAGATCAATGCAAAGCTGACCCATGAATTTCTCGTTGAAATTTACTTCAGGAATTACACTGACCTTTTAGAAAACTTTGTTAATTTCAAATAAACTCTAACTGACCTAGAACGTTACAACTGATCTATGACTTGGGTATGTACCTGAACGTCGAATTTTGTTCTCTATCGATTGCAGATGTAAAAAAGGGTGTTTCCATTTAAAAAAACAAAGTTGACCTTCGAAAAGCCAAGAAGGTCAACTTCAAGGTCAAAATGAAGGTCACCATTGAATTCCTCGTTGAAATTTACTTCAGGAATCACACTGACCTCTTGGAACACTTGGTTAATTTTAAATAACCTCTAACTGACCTTGAACGTTACAATTGACCTCTGACTTGTGTACGTACCTGGAAGTAGAATTTTCCGCTCTATCGACTGCAGATGTAAAAAAGGGGTTTTAAAAAAAAAAACAAAGT
>NC_046658.1:143347016-143351650 GCF_010883055.1 Belonocnema kinseyi | reverse complement strand
ATTAATATATTTAAGAACCTTTGCATTACTGTTAAATTGTTGCATGAAAAAATGTAACTTTTGGATTTTTTATTATTTTGTATGCTGACAAAATCTGAATTTCTTATTTATCAAGAAAATCCAAAAAGCTGTTACGATAATTTTCTAGGGTATTTAGAAATAAAAATTGTTCTTCTCTTTCTATTTTTTCATATCATAGTTTTCGAGGCGCATGGGTACGTTTAATTACGCACTTGTTAAAATCAACTAGAAATAAAATTTTAATTTTATGGATCTCTTAGAAATCAAAATTGCATATTTTTGAATATATTTAATACCTAGTTTCTGAATATATTTGATACCTAGTGATGAATTTAAATTAACTTTTCTAATCTTTTGAAAAAATATTTATTTTTTATTTTTCTGCATATTTTGTAAATTTTCAAAAGTATATAAGATTCCTAATTTTCATCGAAATTAAACATTTGTATTTAGGTAATTTGTAAGTCTTCTACCGGTGTATAAGAAACTTTGACAACAAATTTTAAATTTTGTCAAATTTTAACAATGTTCTAAGTTGTTCGACTTTTTAAATATTATGAATAAATGTACAGAGAATTTTTGAATCATTAGAAAATGTCTACTCGAAAATTTTTTAAATGGTCTCATTTTTAGTATTTTTGTGCAAAATGTCTGACTAACGAACTTGGCATTTAGCTTAGCACACTAAAACAAGTGTACCAAAGGACAATCTAATAAATTAATTTTGGTCAAAAGTTATCGTGCTCACAGACCGACGAAAGTTACGAGAAAAAAAAGCTAACAAAACCTGTTCACAAATGTCTGTCGGAAATCGAGCGCGAAGCACGAGATTCAACCGTCGCGCGCCTGAGGCGCGCTCAAACTGTAACTATTTGTTTGAAAATGAAAGTTTTTTTTTTGTCATTAACTTTTTGGGCTTAGAATTCCATAAAAAATTCCAGTTTTTGGCTGAAGATTATTAATTTTAGTTAAAAAATTCATCTTTCTGGTTGAAAATGTGACTATTTCATTGGAAATTTGTTTTTCTCTTTTTTTTAGTTAAAAATTCAGTTATCTTGATAGTAAGTTAATTTCTAACATTCTCAATTCGTATACTCAAATTTTATCTATAAATAACAATGAAAAAATATTAATCTGGAATATCTTAAGATAAAAATAATTTAACTTTTATTTTAAAAAGTTTTCAGGTAAAAAATTGGTTTAATCGTTCAATTTTTATAATAATTATTATAATTATAATCAGGGTGCATGATAATAGAATTAATATTATATATAATTAACTATGTATGATATTATAATTATAATAATATTATCTCAACATATATTGATTTTAACATTAATATCAATTAGCTGTAAATGATTGTGCTAGAGTTTTAAGCGTGGGAAGTTGAATTTATCTATTAAACCGAAAGAATTCAAATAGGCTTTAAAAATAAATTTTTTTTTATGAGAATCATTTAAAATAAAACAATTACAAATTATAAGATACAAATTACGAGATTGTGAATTGTGATGTAATGATTTAATTATTTAATTATTATCTGTTCAGATAAAATTTCTAAGAGATAAAATATGTAGCTTCGTTTTATTTTAAAATTTAAGAGAGCAAAAGAATATAGTAAAAACTTGTAAAAGTATACAATAAAGACAATAAATTCTATTCTATTCTATATGTAATTATAATATCACATACTTAATTATAGAATTTATTTTCATCATGTACAATAATATGCACAATATAAAGTATACCATATAATAAACACAATATAATTTACAACAAAATATTAATCTTATTTTAGTAATATATGTAGTAATATATTGTTTTGCAATTCAACATACGAGACAGATATTTTTTTGTTTTTCAATCATTATTTTTTTTCACCACCTCGAGTGAATCATGAAAAAATTGACACACTCAGAGCAAAAGCGAACTAAAAAAAAAGTTGCGGAAAAGAGAAGTAAGAACACGCGAGAGCAAAAACGACCTAAGAATTAGCCTAGTGGTAAAACGACACGAGAATGAAGGGAGAAAGTTCCCCCACTTTGCTGCTGCGGAAACTAGCCGCGAGTAAAGCCGAAAATGCGCGAACATGAACCGAGCTCGCCCGACTTCACGAATGACGATCTAATCAGCGGCTCCTCAAATTTCTTCGTGTTTTAAAATCCTGATTTGCAATAGAATCATTACAGTTGTTGCGAAGAGGAAAAAATTTTCACCATATAATTTAATTTTTTACTAAAATGATAAATTTTTAACGGAAAATGAAATATTTATTCTTTATATAAACAAATCATATTATATGAACCGAAAAGAATGTTTACTAAAAAGGTGGATTTTTAACGAACGAAATGAATTCTTAATTAAAATAGATGAACTTTAAACCAGAAGAATACATTTTTACCAAAAAAAGATAAATTTTTAACTGAGAAAGGTCAAGTTTCAAAAAATACATTTTTAACCGATAATGATGCAGTTGAATTTTTTAATTCCAAAAATTAATTTTTAACAAAATATTAGAATTTTAAAAAAGCCAAAATAAATTATTTTATACCAAAACAGATGCTTTTAGAAACACGAAGAATAATTTAATTTAAAAAAACATGAACTTTTAATAATTAAAAGCAGTCCATTTTTAAGCAAAAATAAAAATTTAACACAATAGTTCAATCTTTTACGAAAAAATATATAAATTTTTAACCAGAAAAGATCAATTTTAAATCAAAAATGAGAAAGCTAAAATTTAAGTATTAAAAAACGTTTCTTCAACTAAAAAGAATCGAATTCTCAATAAAGGTGTTAAATAATCAACCAAAGGAATTAATTTTTTTACCAAAATACGCGAATTTGAATCAAAAAAGTAAAATTTTTAACAAAAAATGGAATTTACACATGTTCCATAAAAAAAAAATAATGAAAAGGAAACAAAATTAATTTTAAAATGGAAAGAAGAATTTTCGAAACAAATTAGTTTTTACTAAAAAGTCGAAATTTCCACTAAAACAAAATTCTCTTTCACCCAAAAAATAATGCATTTTTAATCAAGGAACGTAATTTTCAAACAAACATAAAAAAAGACGTAATTTCAAACAAATTAATTTGCGAAAAACGAATTATCTATAAAATAGGTAAATTTTCAACCATGAATGCCATCGTAACATTTTCAATCAAAAAAAAAAATTGTAAATTACGAATTTACCAAAAAAAATTTTAACCAGATAATTGAATGTGTTAACTAAAAAAGATTTTTCAACCAGGAAGGGCATATTTTAATTTTCAGCTGAAAAAAAATCATTTTTAACAAAATCATCATTATTTTCTACCAAAAATATCAGTTTTCAAACAAGAAGAAAAAGTTTCTACTAAAAAAACAAACTTTCAATTGAAAAAAAACAAACACATTTTAATTGAAAATTCCATTTTATGCTCAAGGTTTCAGGAAAAAAATTAAATTTTAACACAAAAATAACATACAAAATAACAGAATTTTCAACCAAAATGTGTATTCTCTTTCTGTAAAAAAAGTTTAAATAAGTAGATAAAAAATCATCATTCTATCGACAAAAAACGATTTCACTACATTAGTCGACAACATAACAATAAATTTCAACGTTTATTTAAAACAATTGTTTTCGTTATTCGCCTCAAATGCGAACTGAATTATTAATAGAAATAAATAAGAAAGTCTAACTCTTTTTTTATTGAAAACATTCCTTTTTAGTTTAAAGCTTCTAGTCTTACACTTTTTCGATTGAGGTTTCATCTTTTTTTGTTGAAAATTTTTTTATTTGGCTTAAAATGAACTTTCCTGTTAGAAATTCCTATATTTGGTTGGTTCATATATATATTCAGCGTTGGAAATTCAACTATGTAGTTGAAAAATTGCCTTAATTGATAGGAAATTATTCTTCTCGTTTCAAAATTGATCTATTTTAATTAGAAATTCAGTTCTTGGAATGTAAATTCTACTCTTTTCTTAAAAATTAATCTTGTTCTTGTTGAAAATTTTAATATTTTGTTATAACTTCTTTTTTCGATTAATAATCATATTTTTACTGAAAATATAACTATTACATTTTTGGCTGGCAATCAAACTTTTTTTTAAATACTTTCTTTTTTAGTTGAAAATTCAACTCTGTGTATCATCTTCGGCTGAAATTTTTAAAAAATTGAAACTTGAACCAGTTTCCTGAGTTTTTTTTCTTGAATATTGAATTTTCTCAGTTCAAATTGTATACTAAAAAAGGCATTTTTAATCAAATACACGAAATTTGCAACACCGAGTCTAATTTTCTATACAAAAATTAATGTGTAATCATAGTTAAATTTTCGACAAAAACGTTAATTTTTTTGTTAAAATTGCTTTAAAGTATTCAAATTCATTGAAAATTCCTTGGAATATTTTAAAACATCCTAAAATATTTCAAATCCTTTAAAATCTTCTGAATATTTGCAAAGCTCTTGAAAATTCCTTGAAATTCTAAAAATACCCTAAAATATTTCAAATCCTTTAAAATCTCATACTAAATTATTGATTCCTTGGAATCTATTAAAATATCCCAAGATTAGTAATCATAAATAAATTGAAAGCGTTCAAAATTTAAAAGTATGTTTA
>NC_046658.1:143341103-143346916 GCF_010883055.1 Belonocnema kinseyi | reverse complement strand
TCCATATTATATACACCTGAAAAACATAACCTCAAACTCGACTCAGGTATGAAATTAAGAATCACGCGAAACATCAGAATAGCTAATTTCTTTTATTTCTTTCAAATGGGGATCAAGATATAAATAGAAGACCTATGGTGGGGGAAATATGAGGCTCGATCTGGCAGCTCTGGAAGCAGCTGATTAGATCGTCATTCGTGAATTCGGGCGAGCTCGGTTCATTTTCGCGCATTTTCGGCTTTACAGGAGACTGATCTTTGCAGCAGCAAAGTGGGGGAAATCTTCTCCCTTCAGTCTTGTGTCATTTTACCTCTCGGCTAATTCTTAGGTCGTTTTTGCTCTCGCGTGTTTTTACTTCTCTTTTCCGCAACTTATTTTTTTAGTTTGCTTTTGCTCTGAGCGTGTCAATTACAAAAAATTTTCTTCAAAAAGCTTATCTCTCAAATTTATTAGAGTTGCTTGAAAATTTCTTCAACCTACCAAAACTACGTTTTTAAAATTTCAAGTTAACTAAATTATGAACTTCCGACAAAAAAAATAGTTGAATTTAAATTTGTTTCATCTGTCGGAAAAATATATTCATTTTATATCATGCATACTGCAATGCAGATTGGATTGACCGTTGTCAAGCTTTTTTAAAAGCTAACATGAGAGAATAGTTTCGTTACTTAACACTCCCGGATTAAAAATTCAAAAAGTTATAGCTATATCTATATATCTATTCAAGGCAATTTGTACTACTCAGAAAGTGGAACATAATAAAATGAACATAATAAAAAAATTCCATTCTGCGGTCAAACGATGCAAGATAAGAAAAAAGATTATAGTACAAAAATCATCCACCCAAAAAAGAGCTGAACATTTTGTGAATGCGTAGGTTTTTTTAATTGAGAAAAAAATTAATTTCAAGATAAACGACACAATCTTTAGAAAAATTATTAGACAAAAGTTGATTAACCAGAAAATAGCGGCAAGTTTCATATTAATTTTTTGATAGGTCGCATATAGTTTTGGTTTTAATCATACACTGCTAAACATGTTTGGAGTTCTACAACACATCAACCAGAATTCTACGATATAAGCGTAAGGTAAAATTGCAACCATGGTGTTGGAAATACGAAATTGGAATACATGTATTGTAAGTGTTGTAAATCGTGAAGTCATCGTGCAGCATTTCAATACATGTATTGGTTAGTCGACGAACCGTGTGCACCAGGTCGCGCCCCAGCTTATCTTAGCACGTATTCTAAGAGAACTTTTTCAAAATTAAGATTGTTTCAACAGCCAAAATTACTAAAAGTTGTGAGTAGACGACCCGGTCAAACCAGGTCGCGCCCCAGTTCGACTCTAATTTTTAATGATTTTGGCTGTTAAAATAGTCTAAATTTTGAAAAATTTCTCGTAGAATACGTATTATACTACCTGGGGCGCGACCTGGTGCACCCCGGTCGTCGAATAACCATTTGGAATTGTTTTCATTATTGACGAAATTAAAATTTTTTAAAGTTCTCGTAGAAAACGTTTTAAACTACCTTATGTTCGACCTGAAGCACCCGGATCGTCGACACATAATTCTTAGTAATTTTAGCTGTTGAGACAATCTAAATTTTGAAAAAGTTCTTGTAGAATGTGTGCTAAGATACCTGGGGCGCGACCTGGTGCACCCGAATTGTCGACTGAACATTTGGAATTGATTTCATTAATCACAAAATTTAAATTTTTGAAAATTTCTCGTAGAATACGTATTATGCTACCTGGTGCTCGATCTGTTGCAAACTTTTTTCATGCAAGCAGAAATTTTTTTACCGGGAACGAGTGTTCTCAGAAATGATTTACATTTGTTGTTCTAATTTTTCTCTTCAGGCGTCGATATATCCAGCTACTAGACTTGTATTATCAAGATTAAACTAAATGTTTTGTTGAAATTTTTTTATTATGTAACAATTAATTATTGTGAGTTGAAAATTAAACTATTGAATTTTTATTGGAAGATGTAACTTTTTTGGATGAGAATTGAACTGCTTTGCTGAAAGTTGAACAGCGTTGTCAAATATATATTTTACTTGTTAAATATAAAACTGTTTTATGAGAATTAGTTTGCTTTTATTATAACATTATATTATATTATATTAGCAGAATTTTTCAATTGTTTGTTTATCAAATTAACCAATCATGTCTATTGCTCGATAAACATTATTCGGACTCTTCACCAGGAAATTCAACCGTTGAGAAGTGGTTTGCTAAGTTTAAACGATGCGAAATGAGCACCGAGGACGATGCACACAGTGGACGACCCAAAGAGGTCGTAACTGACGGAAACATAAGAAAAGTCCATAAAATAATTTTGGGTAACCGCAAAGTGAAGTTGATCGAGATATCTGAGGCTCTGTAGATATCAAAGGAACGTGTTGGACATATCTTTAATAAATATTTGGATATGCAAAAGCTCTGTTCAAAGTGGGTGCCGCACGAGCTCACAAGTGACCAAAAACAACAACAAATTGATGATTCTGAGCAGTGTTTGAAGCCGTTTAACCAGGAAAAAGCCGAATTTATGCGTCGATGTATGACAATGGAGGAAACATGGCTCCATTATTTCACACCAGAATGAAAACGATTGTCATCAACAGTCAGCTGGTAAGGTTATGGCATCAGTATTCTGGGATGCGCATGGTACAATATTCATTGACTATCTTAAAAAAGGAAACAATTTCCACAGCGACTAATACATAGCGTTATTGGAGTGGTTGAAGCATGAAATCGCAGAAAAACGGCCCCATTTAAAAAAACTGAAAGTGCAGTTTCACCAAGACAATGCACCGTGTCACAAATCAATGAAAACAATGGCAATATTGCATGAATTGGGCTTCGAATGGCTTCCGCATCCACCACATTCTCCAGATCTGGCCCATTTTGAGGCTAAAGACCAATCCTACTATAAAAATTGTATCGAAAAATTGTATGATCGCTATAGTCGTTTTATCGCCCTCAAAGGTAAGTATATTGAATAATAAAATCACATATAACAAAAAAAAACTTCTATGTTAGCCTACGAATTTTTCAGCCCAACTGTTATAGTCATAATGTTACTTTGCAAACGATTAATGGATAATGATACTACGATTTTTTTTATGTTAGAATTTTTCGTTACATATAATATTACTTAACAAACATTTTTTGTTTGTACAAACTTTTTCACATTGAATACAAAACAAATTAAAAATAGGATATTTGTATCCAAAGATCGCCATTCAAAAATCCCTTCCACATATCAGTTATAAATTCAAAGAGAAATTAAAAAAAGAAAAAAGTAATCCAAAATTAATCAAGAATTTCGATTTTTTTTAAACAGGACAAAACCTTATGGGGATTAACAGAAGACACAAGGATAGAAACTTCGATAACCATAATAAATTGGCATTTATATCCTTTAATATAATTTTGAACCCACTAGGGATTACAAAGAATATTATATTTTAGTTGATCTTTTTTTTATCGATTTAATCATACACATGCTGTAAAGAATCTTCATTTGAAACTTTTTTATCAAACCATCTTGGAATGATTGGGTACCTTTCGCCTAAACGACATTCCTTCATTTCAGTTGTGGTCATTAATTCCAGTTTACCGCTTATCATGTTTATTTTTATTCTCGAACGATTCTTATTGGTCGTATATATTCCACGAAGAAATCCAGTATACTCCAGTATTGCAAAAACGTCACCATTAGATGTTGATAATACAATATATTCTCGAGCTGGCACGGGCACATACATACCATAACTTAATAGCAATCGAATTGGTGTATTCGCAGGAAAAACATATCTTCGAAATTCGAATCGCTGGTTTCGATTTATCTGAGGAATGAGTCGAATATATCCAAGTCTTGCAAGAGAATATCCAAGTACTTCATGAGAAGGAGGCCTGCCCGGAGGGGATTTGGGTCTGGCACGAAGAGGAGGCTCAGGAGGAGAAGCCCGGTCAGAGGAATGTTGTCTGGTCGAAGAGGAAGAACTTGGGCGACCTTCACCGTTAGGATTCCATACGAACTGTAGTGAATCACGATTTTCAAAAGCTTCAGTAAAACTATTTGGGAAGGTTGGGTTCTTCTGGCCGACTGGACAATCCTGAATTTCATCTGGGGTCAACTTACTAACTTCGCCGCTAATCATATTTATTTTTATTCGGGAATGATGTATATCTATCCTATACAATCCCCGAAGAGTGTCACTATGATCCAATATTGCAAAAACATCACCATTGGATGTTGACAATACCATATATTCTTGGTTTGGCTCTATAGCGTAGGTCAAAGGTTTTATTCGAATTCGAATTTTTTCTTCGGTAGGAAAAACGTATCTTCGAAATTCAAATCGCTGGTTTCGATTTTTGCACGGAATAAATCGAACATAACCAAGTTGTTCTATTGCAAAACCTAGTACTTGATCAGATGGAGACCTGCCCGGAAGCGTCCTCATCTTATAGCGAAGAAGAGCCTCCTGAGTTTCGCTATGACGATTCCATACGGACTGTAGGGAGTCGCTATTTGCAAAGCTTTTAATAAAGTTATGTGGAAATATTGGGTAATTTTTGCCTAGTGGACAATCCCTAATTTCAGCTGGGGTTAAATTATTAACTGCCTCGCTCATGATGTTTATTTTCACTCTGTGATGAGATTTATCTGCCCTATATATTCCACGAAGAAGGCCATTATACTCCATTATTGCAAAAACATCACCATTGAATAGTGATAAAACAATCTGCTCTTGGGCCGGCACCGGCGCCATTCTTCCCTGATCCGTTCGCAATCTAATTGGTTTACTCACAGGAAAATAATATTTTCGAAATTCGAATTGAAGGCTCTCATTTGTGCGGGGAATGAGCCGAATATAACCAAGTTGTCCAAGTGAGTAACCAAGTACTGTAATAGAAGAACGCGAATTAGCAGGAGACCTTGACCTGGCACGAACAGAATTATGTTCGCAATTAGGATCCCCTTCAATCTGTGAACTACATTCTGCAAGAAGTAATAGATTTTCAGCAGCCGATGAAGAAGGACCAGGATTACGTTTACTATTAGGATTCCTGGCGGACTGTGAACTACATTCTGCAAGCAGAAATAGAAGATTTTTTTTATAAGTAAATTTTTCTCTAATATCCTTAGCTATATTTAATGTTCATTTGCAGAAAGAATCTTTCCGATATTCCAACTGAAACAGCGCGAAATGATTTTAAAATATGATAACGCCTTACCGTATATTTGTAACCGTAAATAAACATATACTCTCTGTATAGGACGAGTGCATAAACGCTTTAATAATACTGTACACAAAGACTTAATTTCAAATACACCAACTAAATAATTGAATCACACCTATTTCCAAATTCTGCACAGAAGAGTTGAGCGTCCAAACTTTCAGGTTAAAAATAATTAGGGATCACTGTGTTAAATTTAATATCTACCTAACTTGAATCACATTTTGGCTGAATAATTATTATGATGTCAAAGAAGTGCATTTAGAAACAAAATCTCATGTGCAAATAGCGTTTAAAACAAATTTCAGTTTTGTCTCTTTATCGACTTTTATTTTCTAAATATAGGACAAATTTATATATTGCATATATACGAGGGTGGATCAAATATAAACCGGAATTTTACAAATACTTTTCTTAGCCAATCGCAAGCACTCTCACAGTGTAGGATCTTGTAGTGTAGTGTATTAGGAGTGGGTAAAACGCTTGGTGAGCTGTTTGACTCAGTCAATTCGTCAGTACAGCTATGAGTGAGCAACAGGTTCCAGCGTCCGTTGCAC
>NC_046658.1:143318066-143341003 GCF_010883055.1 Belonocnema kinseyi | reverse complement strand
AGACTATGTAGAAAAATAATCAATAGTATTTTTGTATTGTTTTATAAATAAATAAATATTAAAAAAGAATTCCGGTTAATATTTGATTCACCCTCGTACATGCATAAAATCAACCCCTTTTATATCTAATTCATTTTAAATGATTTGGTTGCAATTTTTAAATAAATTTTTATGGATATGGATAATGTTTCCGTAACTGTTTTAAATTTTTTACTAAAAGTCACTTTTTTCAATTAACTTATTATGTCTAATTACCGGGACGCCGTATGTAAAATTTGCCTAGAAAAATGTGGAAAAAACATAATAAGATTATTATTCTTTTTAAAAAGAAGTCAATGAATTTCAACTTAATGTTTGGAAAATATTTGAAAAATGAAAGAAAATGTCGTAATAGGACGAAAATTTAACTATTCGAAAAAAATTTAGTAATTATTGTTAAGAGTTAATTGATTTTGTTTGCAAAATTAAACGATCTTTTTGTAGATTCATCTTGCTTGCATCAAAGATCAACTGCTTCGCTAAAAAATCAGCTATTTTGTTTACAATTTCTCTCCTCTAATTGAAAATTCAAATCTTTGTTCGCAAGTCCAAATGTTTAATAAGAAATTAATTCAGGAAACTTGAACTTCAGTTTTTTTCTGAGGTGAAATGGTCATGTAAATCTATGAGGTGATAATTTTTGATGCTATAAACTTTAAAAACAAAGGAATATTGCAGAGATAGTTAAGATGACCATGAATGGATTGACTAGTGCATTTACCTTATTCCAAGTATAGTTTCAGGTATTACAATAAGACTCCGAAAAAAGTGTCTCAAGTGGTACGAAAATGAAGCCATATTGTGGGATCCCAAAATGATTTCTTTTGCATTAAATATAGCAGCATGAAGGTATCTTATTAAAAAAAGGGATAAAAGAAATTATACTAAAAATAGATAAATCTCTAGTTTCTATATTACTATAAACTTGAAGGGCTGACTTTAGGTTCAATCCACAAGCTTGAGACATAGGCCTATTCTTTTATGTCTTATATAAAATACAATTATAACTGTATATATGTATATTTAATGATTATATTTACCAAAAGAATTAGCGATGACCGCCAAAGTGAAAACAAAAGTATAGAACATCCTCAGCTTTACAAAGTAGGAAAAAAACTGAAAAAAAAAACAAGTGGATCTGAAAAACTTTCCATTAAATCATCAGAGAACAAATATATAAATAAGTAGTCGTTATCTCACATACATGTGAGATAATGAAGTTATAAGTGAAAAGATTGTCCTTCGCAGATAAACATATTGTTCAAAACTTTTTATCATCATAATTATAATTATAACAGTTTTATCTCAAATAGAAAGTATTATTTTCATGCCAAAACTGAGTTTCGCGTAAATCTCAACTTTTAAGAAAGTTTCTTTTTGAAAAGCACACTTTTAGATACACGCTCAAATTTTAAACTTAAATGATAAATCTTGAAAAAAATTTTCTAGAAAGTAGACGAAAGAAAAATCTTATATGACAGAACAAAGAAATGATACAAAAATATTGTATTATTACAAACATTTCTTTAAATATTAAATACAAATTAATAGAACTCTTTTCAACTAAAATCTCTATTATCTTTTTTTTTGCTTGAACTTTAAAGAAAGACAAGAAATGGTATATATCACCTACTATATAGATTATTAGTTGACAAAAATAAAAAATTTTCATATCCTGTATACTAATAAAAAATATTTCAATTTATTGAGGGCTTCACATATATAAGTATTATTTGTAAGATAAATAATACTGTTGACGACACTTAATCTTTCTTCTATTACCTTGTAAAATTTTATAGTGGGTGATTTATAAAATTAGCAAGTAATATTGAATGAGAGCTCTTCATGATCATTGGAGATGGAAGAAGTAATTTTTAATTCAAAATAATCATTTGAAAATTAATAATAGATAATGATATTACAATTTTATTGCATATTGTTTTATAATAGAAAATATTACTGATCAATCATTTTCGTTTACACACACTCTTGCACATTGAATCCAAAACATAATAAGAGTAGGAAAGTTATTTACCAAATGATGGAAGAATAAGAAAAGAATAAGCATTTGTTCTTTTTCTGGATCAAAATAAAATTATGAATAAAAAACAATACAGAAGTCGCTTTCACACTTCAGTTCTAAATTCCATACAAACTTTTACTAACAAACCACAACTTTGTTTCATATTTCTGTCAGTATACAGATACCTCGTCGGCAAACTGACTCGTCTTTTGAAGCTTTCCACGAATCGACCCATTTTTTGGCATCTCCATATAAAGTGAAATTTCTATTAAACGAAATTGACTTTACTGACTTCTATTTTTTGTAGGAAATAACAACAAATAGATCTGAGTAGATAGTACAAATATAAACAATTGCATTTTTAATGTTGAAAAACAAATTAATATAACTTATTTTTGGCGTGCAAAACTCCATCAAACTACCATCCTTCTAAAGTATTTAAAAAAAACTTTGACCCGTTGAGATTTAAGAAGTTGGCGGATTTTGAATATATTTTGCAAATTTTATGTTTAGTTATTCTTGTGATTAATAGTATAATTAAAAAAAGCTCCAGTGACTTTGAATGTTGGGAAATACCCATTTTCTTGATTGAATTTTTAAAGCATGCTAAAACTGCTGGTCTGTAGGTACGATAGCTTTCGAAAAAAGATAAGATTGGATTGAACTATGGAAAGTTTTTTTTCATAACACATGTATCGAAAATTTGACTTTCTATGCCCCTGTAGCAACTGCAAAAGTAACTTAACGCCGTAACCGGTATCAAAAGTATATACATTCCACTTTATCTGCAGTTGTCTGCAGCCATTCTCCCTCTTATCGAACCTCGTTTCGAGAATCGAGGCCAACTTCAGTCTCCAATCTATATCTGTCACTGTCTACTTATTTACAAAGAATAACAACTTTGATTAGACGCAAAGAAGTTTTAGGCATCTCTAGTCAAATTTTCCAGACATTGTTTATGAAAAAGTGTATGCGCGACTAGGGGCGAGGCAACAATTTCACTCGTGTGATATCTGCGCTCGCTTCGCTCGGGGACGCTTGTGCAATTATCGCCTTTCGCCCCTTGTTGCGCAATATACTATTAAAACATAAAAGGTTTTAAGTCAAAGAACGCAAGCTTTGGAAAAAGTACGTAGAAGAGAAATATTTCTTTTTAAATTCTCTGCATGATTATCATAACTGGGAAAGATACGAAAACAGACTTTTACAGAAATTAATTACACATAAAAGATCCACAAACTTATTAGTATTAGTTTATTAGTAACTTACGATAGAACGCATTCTTTAGTTTTAATTGTTTTATTTTCAGAAACACTAAAGAACTTTCAGAACCACAACACCTACCCAGGGGTACAAAATTTTGGTTGAAAATGTGCGGTTTTAGTTGAAAATTCAACGAAGAAAATTTGAATTGGAAATTAATCAATTTTTTAAAAAGAGTAATGGAACATTTGGGTTCAAAGTTAGCCTGAGTTGTCAAATATTTGCTTAATTGATTAAATATTGAACTGTTTTATGAAAATTAGTTTGATTCCAGTTGAAAATTAATTTATGAACAAATGATGTAAACGAAAAATTATAAATAAAAAAATAATATAAAAATCATAGGCAGAGAAAAATCAATTCTATCCTAACCTTTATGAAATTATATTATCAGAATTTTCCAATTGTTTGTTTATAAAATTAACCAATGATGTCAATTGACACCTTTTTATAATATGCAACACATGATTGTTGAAATAAAGGAATTTTATAGTCAAAACGTTACTTTGAAAACGAATAATCGAAACCTCACGGTGTCTTTTGATTTGGTTGTCGATGCAGAAAATCAGAAGCAATCTAAAGATTTGGACAAAAAAAAAATTAAGTACAGTTTTGAGTCAAAAATTAGATTAGAAATTTTTATTTGATTTTTCTTTCTTCCTTTAACATTTTTTGTTTGTTTTTGAGCAAGTTAAAACGACTACGCTGCTTATCATGTTTATTTTTACTCCTGTGTTACGTCTTTTTAACTATATATATACGAAGTATCCCACAATACTCCAATATGGCAGAAACGTCACCATTTGATGGTGATAATACAATATGTTCTTGGCTTGGCACAGGCATATAGAATTTTTCTGCAAGCAATCGCAATATTTTATTGGAAGGAATAACGTATCTTCGAAATTCAAATCGCCTGTTCTTATTTTCCTGAAGAATAAGCCGAATATATCCAAGTTTTTCAAGTGAATATCCAAGTACTTCGTTAGAAAGAGGTCTGACCGGAACAGATGAACTTGGATTACATTTGCCATGAGGATGCCGTGCGAACTGCACAGAATCGTGATTTGCAAAAGCTTGAGAAAAATTCTTTGTGAAGATTGGGTTATTCTTGCCTACTGGACAATCCCTAATTTCATCTGGGGACATATTATCAACCTCGCCACTTATAATATTTATCTTTATTCGCGAATATTCTTTAACTGCCCTATATATTTCACAAAGAGTGTCACTATAATCCATTACTGCAAAAACGTCTCCAAAAACGTCACCGTAAGAGTCCTAATTGTGGAACGAAGTAGAGGATCCGGGTGTTCGCTATGGTGATTCCATACGGACCGTAGAGAGTCGTCATTTGCAAAACTTTTAATAAAGTTTCGTGGACAATCTGCTCTTGGGTTGTCACTGGCACTAGTCTATTTTTGTCGGCTTGCAGTATAATTGGTTTACCGAATGGAAAACAATATCTTCGAAATTCGAATTAAAGGCTCTCATTCGTGCGGTAACGAAGTTTTTTAATAGAAGAAGGTGTACTAGCAGGAGACCTTGACCTGGCACGGACAGGATTATGTTCGCAATTAGGATTACCTTCGATATGTGAAATACATTCTGCAAGAAGTAATAGATTTCCAGCTGACGATGAAGAAAGACCAGGATGACGTTCTCTAGTAGGATTTCTGGTGGACTGTGAACTACATTCTGCAAGTGGAAAAAGAAGATTCATTTTTTTATTAGTAGATTTTTCTCTAATATCCTTAACTCTATCAAATTTATGGTATAATTGATGAAAGCATCTTTCTGATATTCCAATCAATGTAGAGAAAAATAATTCTTGAATATAATAACGTCCCACCGTATATATTTCTCGGTAAATAAACATATGCGTTTGGTACAAGGCGAGTGAATAGACGCTTTTATAATTTAATGGATTGGATAGCCGGCCGGTACTGACAAAAAAGTTTCCTGCCGTTATCGGCAAAAAAGTTTTCTGCGGGTACCAGCAAAACGTTTCTCTGCCACAAAAATAATTCTGTTCCAACCTAATTTCCCTTTCAAACGTCTCGTTGGGGCGGTAAGGCATCCCTTTAATCGGTAACGGAAGTATTTTTGTTCCATACCATATCTCTTTCCAACGTTTGGTGGGTTCGTGAAGGCACCCCTTTCACTCGCGACAGAGATAATGTTGGTCAAAGCCCTTCCGCTTTCCGATACGGGCTACAGAAATAATGTTAGTCTTATCCCTTCTACTTTCTAAGGTTTCATAGGCGGCAGAAATGCACCTCTGTGAATAATTACGAAAATAATGTTGGTCAAACCCCTTTCCAACGTCTTGTGGGGGAGGACAGGCACACCTTTCCGGCTGTTCCCAGAAATAATATTTAAAGCAGCCCTGTGACTAATCGCCGAAATAATGAAATGTACAGTAACCAAAACAATGTAATAATGTAATTGAAATGTAAAAAAGAATTTTATGAAAATTCATGATCGTACAATAACGTTCTAGAATAATTAAGCGGTGGAGCATCCACTGACCTTTAATGACAATAAACGGTTTTCTACAATACAAATACCGCCATAATACGAAATGTTTTAAGTAAATCACATTCTATGTCAAATATGCTTTTACCCTGTTTTTACTGTCGAACACTACATACAAAAACTCAATTTCACATATGCCCAACTACCTGTTTGGTGGGAAATTGAAAAATTATTATTTTAGGTTCTTCTTTCGGGTTTGAAATGAATCTTTTTTGCTTAAAATAATACTGTTGTTTGAAATTTACTTCTTGAACTTGATAATTCAACTGCATCCGAAAAAATGCATCTTAGCAGGTTGAAAATTAAGCTATTTTAATACAAATACTACAACGCAATATTAATGAGGTTTTCAGTTAAAGTTCTAGAAATTGACATAAAGTGTCACTTTTTAAGCTCATAGGTTTCACAGTACATGGAAGTGTTAATGCAGTTGGTCTGGAAGTTTCTGTGACTGACAATAAAGCACTTGACACCGTCAACAATTCACCGTATTCACTATGATTATATTATTATCATTATCATTATATTAATATCTTTATGATTATATTATTATGATTATATTATTTTGATTTCTGTACTTAGGTTTGTTAACAAATAAATAAAGGTTGCTGTTGTGTCGAGTTCTGTGTTTTCATCAACGAAAAATACGTTTGAATTCGTCCGTGATAAGTTTTATTATGTGTAAAAGAAGACCTAGATAGGCGAAAAATTGTTTTAAATTTGCTGTCCTAATGCATAGCTTAAATTCAATCATACATTGTCGTTTTGGCACTAGTGATAAGAAGGGAAGTACGTACTGAAAACGTTGGTCTCCGCACTGCTATGTTCGGACTGCAGAGCGGTATTGCCAAATGCTTGTTAAAAGCTAATCCGTAAAGGTGTTTGCACAAGAAAATATGTGTGCAGTATGCGGGAAACGGCACACGATCGAGCTATACGTGCACACACACACACACACACACACACACACAGAGCGCCAACCAATCCCGTGCGATATGTTGCGCTGCTGCGGTGCGAGCTGGCTATGTACCGTTCAGCTATTGGACCGCCACTCGAAAAGTAGAAGTTTGCGACGGGAGGTCGAATGGGTCGACTAGGTCGAATAGGTCCGATAGGTGAACGGTACATAGCCAGCTCTCGCCGCAACTTCGCGACAGGTCGCCCTTGATTGGGTGGTACTCTGTTTGCGTACACGGTTGGCTCGTACGTGAGCCGTTTCCAGCATACTGCACGCGTATTTTCTTGTTCGAAAACCTTAATGAGCAGCAACGCCGCCAATTATTATATTCATCAAAAGAATGAACGAAGTCCGCCAAAGTGAAAACAAAGAAATAGAGCATCCTCATTTTCGCAAATACGGCGAAAACTGATAAAGGAGCAGTTTTTATATGTATTATTGCAAATTTTAAAAACATAATTAAATATACATAAATAAAACTTACTTCGACTACAATTTCTGCTAATCTTTCTGCATGCATTTTGCACTTTAAAGAAAGACAAGAAATTTTATATACCATTAAAAATGATTATTTGACAAAAACAACAACTGCCTATACGCTGTCGCTTGAATTCCATTCTGGACAATATAAGACATTTTTTTTTAAATCATCAGAACAAAGTCAGTTTTTGTTATAATAAAAATTTGGGTTTGAAAACTCAAATTAGTTTTTCGTAATTTTTTCAATCTTTCTACCTGAATTGAAGATTCTACTTTGATGACTATCCAATTAATAGTAATCTTTGATACAACTAGAGAACATTGATATCAAAGATTAAGAAATGACTTATTCATTTTGATTCATTCTGAATTAGAATAGTTAATTCTCAATCAAATAAAAGATCTTTTAATGTATTATATAAATATGAATTGGTGCAATCTCTCTATTTAATGGTACAACAATACTATCGAAATTAGGGGAAAGCGATTCACTAAAGATTAGTAGAAATTATCTATAAATTCGATAGTGGAAAGCTGCAAAATGTTTCGTGAAAATATTTGAATTTGTGCAAGGCCTTACATATATAAATATTATTCGAAAGATACATAAAAAATGTTAAACGCGACTTATTGAACTGTTTAATTAAAGATAATTGTGTAACCTTTTTATCCTTCATTAAAGCGATATAAAAGGCAACATTGTAAGCTTCGTATGTGTGCAAAATGAAAACAAAAGAATTATTTGGACACCTCATCCATCTCATCTAACTCTATTTACTTTTTAAATGAAATCTTTTTTACTCATCATGTACCAACACAAATTTAGTGATAGATAATATTATTTCAATAAAAATAAAAAAAAAATAAAGGAAATAATGAAAAAATCAAGTATTGGTAGCGCTTTACATTTTTCCCAAATGTTTTTAAAGCAACCCTTAAAATAAATTCAACAACTTCTTTTGTTAGGATATATGTTACAAATTTATGGCAAGGTTATTTCCCACATTATTTGCAAAATAAACAATTCTGCAATGATTTTCAGTTTTCGTAAATCTTGATTTCCTTGCTTGAATCATCAGGAAATTATAAAACAACCTTTAAATCAATTCCCAACAGTTTTTCCGCTAGAAGATGATTTCTACGTTTATGCTGAATCGATTCCCGACCTCAATAGCAGCGGGACGCCTCGGGATGGATTAGCAAAACAGCAAACAACGTTGTCCTTAAATATTATTGAATAGTAATGATTCTCAATCACTCATAATTATCTACAGTGTTCATGAGCAGCGGCCTTTGATTAAATAAATGTTTTGTATTACATTCAATAGTTTGATCATAGATATCATTGGGCTCTTTTAAGCAAATCATAATGATGTTAATATAAGAATGGACATTCTATAAAATATGCCTGAAGTTAAATCCAAATTCCAAAGGGAGGATATATTTGTAGTAGATGGGGTATTCCGCTATGCAGTTTAATATCTTATAGATGAAGGATTTATAAAATAAAACCGGAATCAACACAAAAACGTAAAAATCAACTTGGTGAAACTGCGTGGAAATCGATTTCCTTTTGTAACAGAGACTCATAATGAGTTTCGTGTCAGATTGATTTCAAAGGTTCATAATGTTTAGGAAATATCTCAGCTAATTTTGTCTAGAATTCATCAAACAAAATTGCTAGGAGAAATCATACAAAAAACTCCCATGAATCATAAGTCAAGAAAGTTCATGTAAAATACTGATCAAAAATTAGATGATTTCCCGATTCTAACAGAAGAAGACATCTCGAAAGTAGCTTTGAGACTCTGTCAAATAACAGAAGCTTAATTCTATTATGGTAAACACGCTGCTCTTGATGGCAGGTTTCGACTTGAAATATGTACCAATAATGAAAAAGGAATTTTGCTTCTGACGAATTAAAGGTAGAAGCTTCGTTATTCATAAGGGAAAGAATACAGTCGAAACACTTTAATAAAACGAAATAATATGTGTATATCGTAACAGAAAAAAGGGGGAAGGGAAAGATTGATGTGAAAAATAAGTTTCATAAATTTAATGGATGAAGTCTTTCAGAAAAGTATAAACAAACTTAAACAGCCAAATCCAATTAAGAATAATAAATATGGTTATATGTAATTTAATTGTATCCCTCGTGCCTTTTTCAAATTTCTGGTATTTTCCATATTTAATAAATATTATATCATTTCAATAAAATTCTCTATATTGTAAAATCAGTTTTTAAATTTATGCAAAACTCTAATTTAAAATAGTTACTACAGTAAAAGATTTATCAAATAATTTTGTAGCACCATTACCAAGTTTTTTTTAGAAAATATAGGAACTAATTTATTTATTTAATTAATCTTAGAGAAAAATTATATGCAATGAAATAATAAAGTTGCAGACCGCCATTGTGACTAATGTGAAAAATATAAATACCTTGATTTATTCAACCGATTCTAAATTTTGTAGTGTGTTGTTTAAAAGAGTGATACAATTTTTTTCCTATTTTATAACATTTTAAATAATATTATATTGAAAGACATAAAAAACTAAAATAGAAAATAACTCTTAAACAGTAACCGTATATTAATGTAAATTACATATAAATATCTCCTCTAAATTTATTTCTTAATTTGTCTGCAAGATGAAAAGAAAAAAGAAAATGATCTAAAGTCTTAATTATAATGAAATCTTAGTATTAGTCGTTATGATTAATTTTTATTACGCTACAATTTGCTATCATTTTTTTAATGATGCCAACCATAATGTATTTTATAAATTAAAAGAAAAACGTTTTCTTCATTATTAAAATCTACAATCATTCATAATTTTAAAACTTGTAAATTACTGTTCGCTCAGGTGATTTCGACATTCAAAAATAAATTCTTCTAGAAATAAAGTAACCATTTCTTCAATATATTTGTTTATCTAACCGAATATATAGTAAAAAGAAAAAATAATTTTAAATAGAAAAATTCTTTTTAAAGAAAAATTTCAGGAAACAGAAATTCGTAAGAAATTCTTTTTGACATGAGGAATCTCTAAGAATTAATCTAAAATTTCGTGGAACATGAGAAATCATTATGATGATATCAGTGTGAAATAAGTGCGTAGTAGCTAAATTATTTTCATTTAAACTGATTCGAAATTATTTTCGTAGTACATCGATCATTTAAACATGTTTAAAATATATGATAAGAAAAATAATTAGTTATTAAAATCATAGTTGATCGCGACTGAGAGCAAACAAATTAAAAGCCTCTCAACACTGCCGCGAGCGGGCTTGTAGGGGAATAACTTTTCTGCGAATGGGGTTCCACCCGCAATTTTTTAATGTGATATGTTTTCTGATGACAATAGAAGTCTTTTACAACAAAAATGTAAATCCGTGACGAAGTACTTTTTTACGTTAATTTTTATATTTTTTATCAGAAACTTAAACAAGATCGAGTCGTGATCTATTTTTGATATATTATTAAACTAATGATATGGCAGTAATATGTTACAAATTTTTATTTTATTGTTTGATTTTTCATTGACAATTATGAAAATGTAGTATAATATCTTGTAAACAGAATGATCTATAAATCTCAAGAGCTCAAAGCTATATATAGCTCTTCTATCAAATACTTTTGAATTTGTACCTACCATATAAACCTTTTGTAATAAACAATTTGGTATCTCACTTTTGAAACATTTTTAGCTAAATTACGCAAAGAAAAATTTACTTTTAAAATTGGAAACTGTAGTATTGTAGAGAATGTTTTCCTGGAAGAAGAACCTTCATTTATACGATAATAGCACCAAATAAATCAAAGTGGTACCTAAAATTCATGAAAAGCTTTCAGATAGGACTTCAATTAAGCTCATGAGCGCCCCTATTTAACTAAAAAAAACATGATAATCAACTCCCGCATTACCACTTCTTGTCGATCTACCCCACCAGATAGGATTTCAATAGCGCACACAGGCTTGATTTTTATATTGGAATTATACACCAAGTGAATGTACTTGTAGATATTAGCATCGGGTGAATCGATAAGTATAGAAGGGAACTTTCGAATCAGAGAAATGATCTGCTCTCAGACGCTTTTAGGCTCGCTGAATCGTAATCCGGACTTAGTATGATCTCATCAGATCAGGATGAAGGTCAAACGGAGATCAAAATGAAGAAAACCATTTGATCGGAGAAAACCTATACTCTCAGGCGTTTTTGGGGTAGCTAAATCCGAATACGGAGTCATTTTGAACCCAGAGGACTAACCAGCCAATTGGAGGCATCAAAATTAGGCCGCAAGTCAAATAGTACCTTGAGAGGTGTTACGAAGATTGACTGTGTAATGCCTGGCGACCTTTCAGCGTATACAGCCTTATCATTTGCTGCGGGGCTGTACCCTTTCTTTAGATTTTCGTGAAAAGAACAATGATAACTCCAAACTTAGTTGTAGAAAGTGCGACTCAAACCAATCGAACGCTTAGGCCTCCCGAATCTTGACCGGACAACAATTCCGACTTACCTGGAGTTGGGAGAGCCAATCAAGACTGCTAGTGTTGTAATATCAGCATGGCTCCTAGACTATGAGGATTCATGGAATAATTACAAGCCAAGGTTTAACAGGTTTCACGCAAATTGCCAATACGTTATCTCGCAGTTAACAAGTTAAAGATGCTGACCGCCAGTCAGCATATTGTTGACCGAATATGGGTACTATCTGACACTAGGAGACGTCTAACACCATATAAAACCATCAGTTTCATAGCGGTTACTTATGTCTTTTACATGGATGATCCTTAGATATATGTTAAAAATAAATAGCAACTACATCTGGCTCCACAAATTGACGAAAAATACACTAAGGAGATTGGAATGGGACTTAGGTTAGAAAATGCGTTATCGTTTATTTAATGCTAGAAAACTTATCGGCATCCCCGGAGACCCTAAAATCATCAACAGAAATACTATATGACGCCTTTGAGCTGAACATATTTATACATACCTGCGTGTGTTGCAGAGGCGCATCCAGGATTAATAAACCACTGAAAGAAACTTGCGTGAACAGCTCCTCGAATAGAGGATACATAGCTCCTTCCACACAATTGTGCAGGATCAGTCGACATCATATGAGCTGACGCTTGCTTTCCCTAAGTCACTTCGGATACAATTCAAGCATAGAGAGTTCAATTTCGGTAGGTCAAGACGGTGTAACTTTCACAAGAGCATACTTTTACCAAAGTTTGAGCCAAGAAATTCCAGATGAGAGCTGCAGAGCGTATCATGCACAGCTCTGTACTCTGAGGATGCATAAGACTTTTTACGGGTTGAGTATTAAGTACGTTACAAACTGTAACCCTCTATCTCGTAATCATGAGACGTGGTTACAGCTGAAATTGCAAAGTGATCTCCATGAAAGCGGGTTCAGTTTTTCAGACTAGCACATGCTCCTGGCGAAATCCCGAGGTCGTCCTTATGACAAACTTTTAACAATATAAATTCACATAAATGTTACGTTACACAAAATATAAGCGCCAAGAGTCAATAGAAAGAATATTCAGATAAAAGATAGAGATATAAAATGTAGCAGTATGTAGATTGTATAGAACTTAATATGAAAGTGCATGTAGCCAGACTTCGTATTAATTTTTTAGACTAAAGTTTCTACAAATAAAGTGATGTTTACTTGCGAAATCGCGTACATTATCGGTACTTAGGAGGATTGGTAATTTAAAGTGATGTATAGGTTTATGGAAATAAGTTATAGCCATTCCCCTTGTGACCGTAGAAGAGTGGAGTATATTAGTTTTGAGTCTTGGACCCTCGGCACTACAAGATGCGTGCTGTGATGTTGTAGGCCAGAGCTTTAAGTCTCTATCAAGCTGTTAGAGTGAAACGAAAAATTTCTATACTGAGTGAAAGGGCCCACCTATTGTAGGGGTTGAAGTAATTGGTAAAGTTGAGTATGTTTCAAAAATCGATGAACTTTTGCTTCTCTCTTTGCTGATTTTTAAAGGAAAATCATGATACCGACACAATTTTTTTTTTTAATTGTAGTAAATTAAATGCAGATTAATGAAAAAATTATTAGAATACCATCGACCCCTGAATTAGGCGTGGAAATAAGGGGTGAGTGGCTAAAAATAAAAAAAATTCGCCGCAAAACAATGTAAATGGTTTTCGTGAATGGTAAAAACGATTTTAATAACCATTTCTTTAAAATTCCCAACTATATAGATGGTTTCTCCTAATCTTTCTACTTTCTAGGGGTGGAAATGGACCGCGATAATCTGAAAACGCCAAATATCGCAGAATAGAATTGCAAATGATTCTCGTCGTAGTTGAATATAATTTCGACGACCATTTTTTCATTATTTTCATTCTGGAAAGTTTATATTTTTTCATAACCTGACCTAATTAGTTAAATATATGTACTAATTAGATTTTTAATTGTTTACCTTTACACTAGAATGCATACGCTAATTTTTTTTCTGAGACAATAGTTTCTTAAAGCGAGAATTCCTTATTTTCAGTGTAATTCAGATTGTGTTAGAATGTAGTATAAATCAAGAAGATTATTCATAATTTTCCAGTAAGTATGACTTTACTATTTTTAAGAAATATGTAGTAACAATAATCTATATTTTCTTACTTTTTTTGCATTCAGAAAATATAGATATTATAATACAAACTTATAATATCTTTACTTTTTTGAACAATTCATAATAAAATAAGAACTTGGAGTTTTCTCTTATTATATTATTATTATTATTATTATTTGAATAAATTATTGGCACAGTATCGCACCGAAATTGTATCAGTAATTTAATGAAATAATATCATAATTAGATCTCGCTCAAAATTGTATTTCATGAAAAAATACATTCATTAAAAAAATTATAACGTTGGAAATGAAAGTTGTTTTAACGATGTAACAACATCGTAATAACGTTGTAAAATCGTTACAAAGGTCCGTAGTCTGTCCACTTGAAAGTTTATTGAACGATTCTGTTATATTAAAACAAAATTATAATTATTAAAGTTTAATGAACATTACTTGATGAGAAATAGAAAACTAGAAGTTATCAACAATTATTTTCTAAATAACATTTTTATAATAATCAGGTCTTCAAAAGGCTTTCTTCGAATATACGCTAGAGTCGGGGGGACGAGGAACCATCCAGACAGTAGAGAATAATGCAGAAATGGTTGCCGAAGTTATATTCGATTCCCACGAAAACCGTTTGCAATTCTATTCTGCGATATTTCGCGTTTTTAGATTCTCGCTTTCCATTTTCACCCCTAGAAAGGAGAATAATTGTGAGGAACTATCCGTACAGTGCAGCATTTTGAGGAAATGATTACTAGAATAATTTATACTACCCACAAAAAAAAGGAAAGATAAAGTTTACATCGATTCAAGGTGAAAGATTCACCTAAACAAAACTTAACCTTGCCAGATAAACTTTATATGAATCGAAGATAATTTCCGATTTTTAACCTTGCCAAGATACTCTTTCGGCTCATAAGCCCTCCATTTTTATTCGAGATGTAGCGAGAATTCTGAAGCCAGCGCTATCTATCGTCGTTTAGCTTCATTAAATAGGAGAGAAATGGGGATTCCCACCTGTCAGTTTCTTTTTGCTAAATTGTAATAAATAAGTTATAATTCGCCTACCATAATGCCATTTATTTCAGAGTAGATATAAAAGTAAGAACAATTTTTTCATGTTTTCTGTTGTTGATTCTACAAGTTTTACCGAAATTTGTTCACTTCAGCGCGACGCAGTCGCCGAGTTCAAAATTAATTTGCTAAGCCCGGTGAAATTTTCGCTGAACTATTTTTAATTATTATTATATATTGCTTTATTAAAATAATTTATAAACTAAATTATTTATCTGTACACTCAGTTGAATATTTAAAAATTTAACTGTTATTTTATTGGTTAAAAGTTTGGATGTGTATTGAAAAACGCGGAAAATTTTTATCGAATTAAGCTCCTTGGACAGTGTATTTTAAAAAGTTACAATGATTTTGAAGAAACTTTGAAGAAGATGATTTTAACGGTTGTCGGATGTGAAATAGTTGTAAACCGACTCTCACGTTCTCTTGTGTCTTTTGTAGCAGTTTCCTAATTACTCTAAAAGAGGCCGGTAATGTATCTTCGGTTTGGGTAAAAAGCCAAATAGTAAATTAAAATTTTGAATATATGCACTTTCTTAAAATTGTGTTTCGATATGCAGTTACTAGGAATTATGATTTTACGACAAAAAAAAATTTTTAACCTACAAACTACAAATAACGCTGAGATTTTGTACCGGGGAGGGGGGGGGGACTCTCCTTCTCAACATGAAAAAAAAACAAACGTCCAAGACGACTCTTTTAGTGCTAGTTCTACCTCCCCCCTCTCCCAACCCTCCCTTATTAAGTAAAGTTTTGGTGGGACTGTCGTTATAACTACAATCTCCACCATATGACGATTTGATACTTAACTTTGATATGATTTCAACTCAGAAAATAAACTTATTGCATAAAGGTGATGGTTGGGCGTATAATCTCAAAAATGAATAATAAAACTACAAAATAGCCTCAGAAAGGACTGGAACTTTCAATGACAAAAAGCATGCACATGGAAAATCTAAAGGTCATGTTTCAGGCGACGAATGAAGACTGGGTCTTTGGAATGCTAGGGGAGTAAATGATGTCAAGGTAAAAGAATTGCGTGAAACTATGGGCCTGATGAAACTAGATATTTTATGCGTATCTGAAACAAAGAAAAAGGAATGCAAAACCAAAGACATAAAAAACGGCGTGTTAAAGGCGGATTTGAAATATGGTCAGGAGTATACAGTGAATCACATGGTAAACAAGGAGTAGGTCGGATTTTGAATAAAAGAGCAAAGCAGCATCTCGGAGAACATGCTTTCGCATCTCCCAGACTGCTGTGGGCTAGAATGAAAGTAGGAATCAGAAGACTATATATCATAGCACACTACGCGCCGGTTGATAGTGATCAAAGAGAAGTAAAAGAAGCCTTCTGGGACACTTTAAATGACACAATAAATATTTGCGAACATGGGAAAAGAATAATTCTACTAGGAGACATGAACGGATGGGTGGGCATCCAAAATCAGGATACAGAAACAGTAATAGGTAATTTTAGGGATCCAAGAACAAACTACAGCGGAGATAAATTAGTTGGTCTATGCTTAGAAAGGGGTCTGTTAATTACAAATACTTGGTTCAGGAATAAAATGATCTACATGTACACCTGGTCTAAAGGCAATACCCGCAGTATAATTGACTTTGTTGTTGCGGATGAAGGACGAAGAGTCAAAGATACAAGAATCACGAGGGGTTCTGAATTCAATACTAATCATTACCTTCTGATCTCAAAAATTAACTTAGATCGGGGATGGAGAAAAAAGAGAACCAAGAAAACAGAACAAACGCGAATCAAAATTGAGAACCTACAGAAACCGGATATGCGAATAGATTTCCAAAATAAGATAAGCAAAAGCATAGATAGATAGATGGTGATGGGTGGTGGAATTATGAAATTCAGGCTGCCTAGAAAGCAAAGAGGGAAGAGTACAAGAGAACTATGAAGATCGCATGTCAAAGCAATGAAGAAAGAAGTAGGTGTAGAAATGATTATAGTCACGAAAACAGGATACTCACACGATTAGTTAAGGAACGTAAAGATACAATTAGAGCAGAAGATAGGGCTGAGAATACAAAACGACTTTAAAGGAAGAAAAAAACTGCTTTTTAAAAAAAATGTAAGGAAAGAAAAGTACAGAATTTGGCAACATGAGAAATAGTAGGGCGGAAATGATATATGATGCAGACGGAATATTAGAGGCTTTCAGAGACTATTTTAGGAGACAATTCGGAGATGAAGCTATAGGACACCACAACTGCGATGTTGAACACGATGCGATAGAAAACTCTATTGAGAAAATCTGCGTCATTGAGGTTAGGGATATAATTAAGAACTTGAAAAACGGTAATTGAACAAGTTAATAAGTTCGTATACCTTGGTAGCTTATTTACTAGGGACGGGAAGATAGATGAGGAATTATATAGACGCATAAATGAAGGTAAGGAGGTTATTGGTAGAGCAGGTCCCCTTATCAGAAGTAAAAATATATCAAATAAAGCTAAAATGGCAATACATAATTCTATATTTGTACCGACTGTACTATACGGTATCAAGGTATCAAGGTAAAGTAAATGGCAGCGTGTCCAGACGTAGACCACGGAAAGAATGGTTAGAATGTGTGAATGAGACCCTAGTTGGAAGAGACATAACAAGTCACAGCAACACGAGAGCCTGCATGAAAAAATGCATAGACATAAAAGAAGCTAGAGAAGTATGCCAGGACAGGAAAGTATGTTGGCAAACAGTTATTAAAAAGAGTGTCAGTAGAGTGAATGACGCCTAAAACAAAAGAACTTGGCCACTAATGGACCCAAGTGGGGAACCTTACATAACGACTTCGTGAGGATCTTCACTGGGGTTGATTGCTAGAGAGATTGATCAGCAACCTGGATCGGAGCAGTGCTGCGGAACGAACGTGTTATTTACATAAATAAAAAGAGAATTCTGGATCAATCTGAAAATTCTCTATCCCTTCCACACACTACTTCTTTCCCCTACCGAGTGAGTCACGCCTACCCCAAAAGGGAAATAGCTTAATGGTGTAATAAACCTTTGTAGGTCTTATCTGCAATTAATTTTATCTTTTGTTTTTTTCTGTGTTATTTTGAATCCGGTACACCGATTAATAGCTCAAATTTACTCATAGTTTGCCGTTTTTCCATTGCTGCTAAGGGGCCTTTCATAAACCACGTGGTTGCTTTAGGGGGAGAGAGCTTTTACGAAAGGCCACGCTGTTTCACATTGGGAGAGGGTGAAGTCAAAAAGTGGGGAAAAGTGGACCACGTGGTTTATGGAAGCCCCCTAAGGACGCCGTAGCAGACGACAGATTTATTCCATCGTAGGATCAACTTTCGCCAAATAGCATGTAAACTTTAACCGCAGAAAATTTTACATGCAAAAAAATTCAACTTTAGCTTTTTCTGTGCCACTATAACCTTTCACAATGTTTTTCAACAAATTTTTTTTATTTTCAGCCACTTACCCCTTATTTCAACCCCTACAATAAGCAATGTAAACATTTTTACATATTTTTCTTTAATTCGCGTCACATGAATCTTATTTTTTTTTAAATTTGTCTTGAGTTATCTTTATTCTCTATCGGGGTATTGGATTTTAATCCAGAAAAAATGCAATTTCACATATAGTGGAGCTTAGGAGTGGAAACGACAAACGCTGACACGTTTAACGATTCAACCACAATTTTGAGTGCCTAAAACCAAGTGGCGCTGCAGCGCCCCGAAACTAAAGCGGATGCACAAAGAACTTTTATTTTTTTTAATCAAACAAACACGTTTTTTAATTGAATTATAAGATGTTTAAACAAAATTATTCTTTGGCTTCATGAAATCATTTATTTGAATGAAACAAATCGTATTAAACAAATACTTTATTTTATTCAGTGAGTTTCAATGCCTTCCATATATTTAAATTAAACAAATATTTTATTAATTGAAATAAGGAAGGTGTGTTAAATCAAAAATATTTGTTTGAACAAATCATTTTGCTTGAATCAAAAAGATCTTTTCTCTGTGTATACGCACTTTTATTTAGAAACAAAGTACTGCTAAGCATTTCAAAAATATTTAATGCTGGTATTTATTGAGTAAAATGAGGCCATTGCATTTACAGGTTAGAACTTGATAACTACAGCCTTGTGTGAAATGTATCTAATTTATCTTACTTGATATAAAATGGTTTGCATAAATTCTTGCATTTCTCATCAGCGACTCACTCAAACCACGTTTAATCGCACTTATCAATTGTTCACGTCTTTTTTTCGAAAACTTTATTTTGTTCCTGAAAAGTGTACTTTCACCCAAGCTGGCATACTTTTCATTCGTTTCTTTTATAATAGTTGGAATTTCATAAAATGATATTCCACGTTCCTTTTCATTCTTTTTCGTACAACCCACAATAAAACGCGCAATTTCCATTTTCTTCAAATAGAGCAATATATTGATTATCGAAAATTACATCGTATGCGTTTCAATGCATAAAACGCAAGTCCTGTACTACTGGGTTTCGGCTATTTTGAAATCACGTGAAAAGTGAAAATACTCAATTGGTTCTTAGAAGACATCATCGGTGTAGGTTGCGACAAAGAGTCAGCTGGACTCAGACGGGCTTAATAGAAATCAATCGTACTGATACAACTTAATCCGCGCAAATGTCAGAATGACCCCTGTGCTTTCTTCCGAATTTGGATTCGATTGTTTTCTATTTTTATAAGGGGAGTTTCATAAACCACGTGGTTGCTTTAGGGGGAGGGGGAGTCGAAGAAAGGCCACGCTTGCCCAAAATGGGGAGGGGAGGTTACGAGCCCGAGTCACGTGGTTTAATATTCATGTGTAAAAAAAAAATAAAAATAAAAAGCATAGCTTAGTCCTGTTTGGAAAAAGCGCGTGAAGTCCTAAATTCGATCCCTGCGAAACGAACCGAGTATAGTCGAATGGCTTCTATCCCCACTCCCGCGTGCACTCTTTCCCAAGTCTTATGTTTGTTCACATTAATTAACGAGCCGAAGCAAGAAAATTCTGTCCGCGACCTCGGGCGTGGTTGCTACCATTCATAAAGTTTTGTTTTATTTTCGTTTTACAAGAAATAGAAAAAACATCACGTAGCACCCTATGGAGGTGGGGGGGGGGGGGGGGGGGGGGGGGGGGGGGGGGGGGGGGTCGACGATAATGTCACGGTGGACCACATGGGTGCTGAAAAAGTGGCAAAAATTAAACCACGTGAATTATGGAAGCCCCCTGATTAGAATCAAACCGGATCATGCTTCACGAGTACAATCACATGAATCGTGAATTGATAAACGGAATAATTATGCTGATGTAGAATCGATTTTCGTATGAACGGCCACTCGCCAAAAATAGCACTTCTAATATTTGAAAACTATTCTTTAAGCGGTTAAATTTTAAAACAGCGTATTTTTCATTTCCTACTTTTCTATGAACATTTTCAGTATGTTTCAGGTCCCAGGATCACGGTTTCAATATTTTTTGTTTAATGAAACAAAATTACGCGTTTACTTTTTTACCAACTGAAACAAGCTTATGGTATGGGTGTTTAAAAATAAACATTGGGTTTTTCAAAACACATCAGACTGTATTTTATACTACACTTACGCAAGCAATAGAACTTTATAAATCGCTTTAACATTACTGCATAAATTAATTAATTTATACATTGTATAATACGATTACGGCTTTAAAATTTAAAAACTTGAAATATTCAAACCAAATTTTAATAAGCAGATTTCTATGGATATGATAACGGAGAGGGTAGCGTGTTGAAAAATTTAACTTAAAATTTGGAAAATTGTAATTAATTGGTAGATTTCTAGACAATTAGCATGTCAAATTTCGGTATGAAATGAATTTTGATATGTCATTCCCTTTTTTATATCAGTGGTTTAATAATATAAAAATCAGGAAATATGGTTCATCTTGGCTTAGAATGACTCTGAAATCTTGCAGCATGCGAGACCTTGGATGGCGCTTGGCCATATTTGACTTCAGTTTATTTTTTTTTAAATAAGGATAACAAATTTTACGAACTATCGGAAAGCATTACAGCAACTTTTTGTAAATATCATAAAGATAAAACAACTTTTATGTATAAAACAATGTTGTATCCCGCATATTAAACGAAATGAAAATTTTGTATTATAAGAAAAATTACCACAATTTTGTGATTTCAAACAATTTTCCGTTAGATATAAAAAAACTGAAAAATCTCGGACAAGAATCCAATCAAGTAAAATACGTTACATAAAAAAACTGTTAACTAAGTAACTAAATTTGTAACCAAAAATATTATTTTTATAACAAAAATTATATTGTAACAAAAAATACTAATGCTATTTGATATATCAACCGATAAATACTGTTATTTTAAATCAAAATGTGTAATTTTCAACTAAACAAGATAAATTTTCAAGCAAAAATAGTATAATCACGCCACTACAGTGGCAGCGAATAATTTTTTTTTGTATGAAAAAGTCTACACATTTTAACATCACCCTAATTTGCAATTGTAAAAAAAAAATAATAAAGTGCGCTCTATTTCAAAGAGCACCATGGTCATAGATTTTTGTATTCTTCTTTGTGTATTAATTCTATGTTCAGTCAGAGTTCAGTCAGAAAACTGAAATTTTTCACATAATAATTATTTACTCTTCAACAACGGCTTGTATATAATAAAAATCATTTTGAATCGCAGCAAAAAGAGAAAACATTCGTGTTAAACTACAATCAATCGCGATGAATCATACTAGAAAAAGATGAATTTACAACTAAAAAAATAATTTAAAAAAAACGTTGACAAAATCGTTAAATTTTAAACTTTGAAAATGAATATTAAAACTAGAAAATGAGTATTTAACTAAAAATAGAGTAGTTACATTTTCAGATAAAAAATTTAATTTTCTGCAAAATAGTTTAATTTTCGATGTAAGAAATGAATTTTCCAATTTGAGTAAGTTTAGGAGATATTCAGAAATTTTGAAATGATTGAAAAAATAACTACAACTTGTAACACTTTGTTTAAGATTTTGTATGGTTTTACTTTAAACCATTTTATACCAAAAGAAAAGAAGTTTTATCAAAAAATACATTTTCAACCAAAGAAATTAATTTTTAATTAAAATAGATGAATTTCTAACAAGAAGAATAACTTTCTTCCAAAAAAGATTAATTCTTAACTGATCAAATAAAAAAAATGTTGAACTAAAAATGATACAGTTAAATTTTCAGTGTGAGAAAAATTATTTTTTTACTAAAAAAAAAGGGAATTTTCAACAAAACTTTAAATTACGAACCAAAAAATCAATTTTCAAACAAGAAGAATCATTTTCTATTAGAAAACGATGCATTTTCAACTGCAAAAATAATCTTTGAAATTTTTTTAAACAAAATCGTTACATTTTTAACTTGAAAAATTGTTAATATATGAAAACTTTACAAAACCTTTAATGCCTTAAGATACTTATCTCAGTATTACAAAATTTAGCGTTTACACTTAGGTTCCCATTGTAAAATAATTGTAATTGTGAATAATTGTAAAATGAATTTAACCAATTTTATTTTATGAAAAAATATCTCGCGATTTTAAAAGAAGAAAACCATTCTAAAAGTACTTTTTGTATATTATCTTCATAACTAAAATACATACGTTTAGAATATTTTCCTGAATTCTGCCCTAGGGTCAAAAATGGTACAAAGACCGTCGTGAAATACTCTGTAAACATTAATTTTAAAAATGAAAAATAATCATAATTTTATAAATATTCCTAAATTTTGTTTTAATATGCTGCTTAGGGAATAGATTTCTATAATGATATAACGTAGAAAAATTGCAAGAACTTTCATTCTCTAGACACCTTGCAAAATTAAACTTACTTAAAAAGTCCTCCTAATAGTCAGATAACCACCGAAAACGAATCGTGAAGTCGGGAGGGGGGGGGGGGGG
>NC_046658.1:143287195-143318055 GCF_010883055.1 Belonocnema kinseyi | reverse complement strand
TCGAGTTCTCGCTCGTGCATTTTCGGCTCTACACAAGGATGGCCTACGCAGCATGTAACACCAGAACAGTGCTTCTCTTCCATTGATAAAAATATTTTATGGAAATAATTGATATACAAGTATAAATCGGCTCGCTTGGAACCGATGAAAGAATGAAATCTTTCTCATCACTAAACATATTTTGCAGAATTTATGTGATCGGCACAAAGTCTTCAGTAAACCGTCCTAGTAGACATTATACAGGGTGACCAAAAAAGAGTGTCGAAGATTTTTCAGCGAAAAAAATCACTATCAAAGAAAAAGCAAAATTCACGTTTAAAATTAATATTAGAGTACTTAAGTAGTAATATGTTTAACCTATTTCAAAGTGACCACCCTTAGCATGAATACAGGAGTTCAATCGCGTGACAAAATTGTTGGCTATAGGCCGCAGCCTCTCCAGCGTTAATTCAATATTACTTTTGGAGTAGCGTATTTGAATTTTTTTAACTTCTAACACAGGCTCTGGTTTCTAAAACAAAGCATATGCTACAGTCCAAGAGCTTAAGACCCGGCGAGTGTGACAGTCATTTTTCAGATGAGATGAAATTCGGAAAATGTGTTTTGCACCATCTTGGTTCTTTTCGACGATTTTATTCTGCTTAGAACGTTGTATACACTTATTGTTTGTCACCCTGTATAAATTTGCCACATAAAACTCAACTTGCTTGAGGCGTCTAATTTAGAAGATAAGAAGTATACAATAGATTATGCAAGTTAGTGAATCATTAGAATATTCATTATTTACACTGATAGATTCATCATTGATACTTTAAACAGTTTTTCCTCTGATTATAAAATATGAGGATGGTTTACAGTTTAGTCTCAACCTTGGCGGTTACATTCAATTCGATTGGTGAATATAATAATATATCTATAATATAAATTTTTAATATTTACTTTTCACAAAGCAGAACCTTTTGCGATTTAATCTGCATGCAGAAAGTTGTCACGAGCCCAGTTGTACAGGTCAACATTTAGACCTACAGAGATGGTAGTTTCCTACCTGCTCAAATATTAAGAGATTCCAGGAGATGAAAATGAAAATACCTTCAAATATAATTATAATTTAAAAACTTAGAGTTACTTAAAAATGAGTAATTAGTTTAAAAAATTAGAAATAGCGTCATGTCAGTTCAAACTTATTTTGTTAGTTTTTGACTTTTGAGGATTTAGATGGAACGTTCCTTAATATAAAATCCATTTCATTGCTACATGCATGCGACACGACGCGTCAGTAGGTTAGACGGAGCTGTCTTGATCTGCGCTTGCTTGGATTTTAGTGACGTTCATTGGCTACGGTGTGCGTCTGAACTTGATTTTTAAATACGTACGCGAACTAGAGCCAATGAGCGCCGCATAGTTCAAGCATGCGCAAGTATTTTTGGATCACTGTTGGAAATAATAATCGAATCAAAATTCGAAGTTCATAATATGAATTAACGCTTCTCCTTTACCACCACCTTGCCACCCGTACCGCCTCAATACAGGGCCTCTGCTTGTTATTTATGATCGAATTCTTATTTCAATTGAAGCTTCTCTGCTTGTTATTTATGATCGTATTTTTAAGTTCAGGAAAGAACATTTTAAAGCCTTCAAAGCATTTAAACGAGCAATATGGACCATTAAATATATCTATCTGAGTGCCTGCGGAGAATTTCTCAGTCAATTGCTGGTGTAAAATGCGATAACAACTTTTTGAGATTTTGAGGTTAGGAATTAATTTTAGAATACAACAGCGACCTGCTGGTCGCAGAATTAAGTCATTTTTGCCACTTTAATGTAAATCATCCGTATATCTACAAAAATCTATAAAATATTATTTTTTGCTATCAAAAGTTACGAAAATGTCCTACAAAAACTTCACGAAAGTTAAGCTTTCACTCATTTTTCTTAATACGAAAAAAATAGTCCGTGTTTGAAATACATTGAAAATTAGTGAAATTTTTTATACACATAAAAATTTCATTTAAATTTGTAAAATTTTTGGTGAAAAAACAGAAACTATTTTAATCAGGATTTAAATAAAAAATAGCTTTTTATGTATTTTTCCTACGCCTTTTTGATAAATTTTTCAACTGCGAGCAGTTCGCTCTTGAATTGCAAAATTCATTTTGCAAAAAATTGCAAAAACAGCTGCATAAAATAGGCTTGCAATGTTTTATATGCTTTTAAATAATATATAGTTTAAGAAATGTGGCATTGAATGAATTATGTTCAGTTTTATGGGTGTATCGGGCATTCATATCTGCCAACAAATTTGCCAAATACTCAATATTTATTTTATGAAAACACAATTTTGAAAATCTCCAGCAACAGATACATACTATAGGGATGGACGGGCACTTTCATTATCACACAATGGTCGGCAAGAAATTAGTTTTTGACCAACTAAAAAGGAACTTTACAACAAAATAGTTGAATTCTCGATCAAAAAGATGAATTTTCGAGGGAGAAGTTTTATATTTGTAACACAAAACACAAATTTTCAACAAAATAGGGGAATTTTCAAACAAATAATTCCATTTTTAACTAAAAAAGATTAAGTTTGAATAAAAAATATCAAATTTTAAAGAAAAATAGAATAATTCAGTTTTTAGTTTATAAAAGTTAATATTCAATAAAAAAAAATTAAATTTTCTGCAGGTTATTTAAAATTTTAAAGAAAAAGGCGAATTTCACGCAAAGTAGTAAAAGTTTTAAGAAAAAGATGAATTTTTAATCACAAAGATTGATTTTCTATTTAAAAAAGTCTTTTTTTAACAAATAATAGAATTTTCAACTAAATTAATTTTCAATTCAAGAAAAATAATATAAAAAGTATTTAAAATGAGATAGAATTCACTTAAAATCAGGCAGGTTCTACACCTTATTTAGCAGAATCTCTTAGCGATTAAAATTGTTTTATAGTTAATTATGCAAGACGTTTTTTCTGATCTAAGACAAACAAATCGAATTTGGACATCTATGTTAAGAATAATAAATAACAGATTAATTTTTTACCCATAACATTAATTTTCTACAAAATACTATTAGTTTTCAAACAGCAATGATATGATGAAAATTTCCCTTAAAGATATTAATTTTTAACAAACAAACAAAAATCAAGAAAATAGTTGAATCCTCAATAAATAAGATAAGATTCTAACAAAGAAAAATAATTTTATACCAAAAAGACGAATTTTCAAATGAAAAAATTAATTTTTAATAAAGAATATGATTTTTCATCCTGAAATTGTACAGTTGAATTTTTAATCCATTTTTAACAAAATAGTTGAACCCTAATTAAAAAGATCAGTTTTGAAACAAATAGTAGAGTTTTCAACTAAAAAAGATCAATTTTTAATTAAAAATATAAATATATAAAACCAGAAATAGGATAATTCCTTTTTAGTTAAAAGAATGAATATTTAACAACAAACAATAGAATTTCAACAAATTATTTGAAATTTTACAAAAATAGATGCATTTGATGATACGCAGTTGAACTTTGAAGCAAACTGATGTATTTTCAACCCATAAGATTAATTTTATATAAAAAAGACGATTTTTGAAATAAATAATTGAATTTTCAATCCAAAAATATCAATCTTTAATTCCAAATTTCAGTGTTCCACCAAAAGTGGGATAGTTAAATTTCCAGTTAGATAATTTAATTTTTAACGAAACAAAAAAACGGAATGTGTAACTTAATAGTTTTTATCTTTATCGCAAAGATGAATTTTCAAACAAGAAGACTAATTTCTTACCAAAATATCGAATTTTTGTCGAACAATGTGCATTTCCAAACAAATGGTTGAATTTTCAACTACAACCGAACAATTTTTAATTTCAAGTATCAATTCTCTACCAAAAATGGTATAATACAATTTTATCCTACATAAATTAATTTTTGACTAACTATAAAGGAACTTTCAACAAAATAGTTGAATTCTCAAAGAGATGAATTTTCAAGGAAGTAGTAAAATATTTCTAACAAAAAACACAAATTTTCAACAAAATACATAAATTTTCAAACCAATAATTCGATTTTTAACTAAAAAAGATCAAAGTTCAATAAAAAATATCAAATTTTAAACAAAAATATAATAATGCAGTTTTTATTTCATAAAAGTAAATATTCAATCAAAAAAATTAAATTTTCTACGGATTATTAAAAGTTTTAACTCAAACAGATAAATTTGACACCAAAATCTGTGAAAAGTACACAATATCTTGTAGGTACACAGTTTTACCATTGGAAGCATTATTTTTGTATTAATATCTTAGTTGTGAACTAATAAAAAATTAAAATTATTTATTTTTACATTTAAATTTGTATAAAATTTTATTATTAACTATTGATAAATCTTGCAGTGCTCTTACATCAGTATTATATTTTAAAAAAGTACAATTGATGAGAAAACAATGTTAATATAGTCGAAAAAGTTTTGTTATTATTTTTTTATTTAATAAAACAATTTCCAATGGAAAAAGTTGTTTACAAATTATTTTTTCAGTGAATTATATGGAATTATATTTCATTTTTTATTATTTTATTCCTTTTTTGTTCTTTTGCAAATAATCTGTGTGTACAAAAATGATTATTATAAATTGTAAGAAACCTTATAGAGATGTAAATTGTTTTTAACTAAATTAGTTTTCAATCACAGAATAATATAATAAAAATTATTTAGAATAAGATAGAATTTACTTAAAATCAAGTAAATTCTATACATTATTTAGCAGCATCTCTCAGCGATAACATTTTTTATATAGTAAATAATACAAGACACTTTTTCCCCATTTAAGACAATAAAAACTCGAATTTGGACATTTATGTTAAAAATAATAAAAAACGGATTAATTTTTTACCCATAAAATTAATTCTCTACAAAAAACTATTAGTTTTCAACCAACAATGACATAATGCAAATTCTCCTTAAAGACATTAATTTTTAATAAACAAAAAAAAATCAAGAAAATGTTTGAATCCTCAATAAACAAGATAAGATTTTTATAAAGAAAAGTAAGTTTCTACAAAAAAGACGAATTTTCAACTAAAAAAAAAATAATTTTCAATTATAAATATAATTTTTCATCCTAAAATAGTGCTGTGAAATTTCTAATAAAATAGTTAAATCCTCAATCAAAAAGATCAATTTTCAAACAAATGTTCGAGTTTTCAATTAAAAAAGATAAATTTTTTATTCAAAATATAAATATATAGAACCAGAAATATGATTATTCCTTTTTAGCTGACAGAATTAATATTTAACAACAAGCAAATGAATTTTCAAAAAATTGTTTAAAATTTATTAAAATAGATGAATTTGTTAATAAATAGTTGAAGTTTTAAACAAATAGATGAATTTTCAACCAAGAAGATTAATTGTATACAAAATAATCTGCCCGCTCCGCGGGGACAATCTAATCGGACGCTGGACGTGCGGCTCGTAAGTTTGAGCGCGCTTAAGGCGCGCGACGGATGAATCTCGCGCTTCATGCTCGGACATAATTACACCTCGCCTTTCTTGCTCTGATATTTATTGTTTGCATTTATAATGGTTTAATAAAACTTTATCAAAAAGCTCACTTTCATACGCCAGTATTTATGGGCGTCTTCATACTCTGAATTGTCTAATTGAGTATAGATTATGATTCTCAAGGCTGTGTAGCCTTTGAAGTACACATTCTCACCGTGACACGTGCACTGCGCGCTCGATTTTCGATTTCCTTTGAATCTTTTTTTTTCTCGTAACTTTCGTCGTTTTTTCACACATTTTTATTTGTAGATTTTTTTGGGGATCAAAATTTTTGACAATTCACCTTTTTTTCGCATTTTGCATAGGTTGTGCACGAAATAGAACTTTATTTATTTTTCACTATTTTTGGGGCAATCAAAATTTGAATTTTCGATTTTTTAAGAAAATTCAAAAATTTGTTATGACAGTCTTATATGGATTTTAAAAAGCAATTTTTTTCCTCCTTTGACATGTTTTCATCTCTTGCGTTGTTTGGCTTAAAATTTGGAGTTTCGGTTGTTTTAAAAAATTTTGGAAATCCTATAACTCTGGGAATTTTTTTTTCGAAAAAAGTCATTAGGATAAATTATCAAGAATTCAAACATAATTTTAGTATCCCGTTCACGAAGGAATAATAAGGAGACCCAACTGCCAGTGGGAAGCCATCTGAAACTGGCCATAGAAACATTACCGTAAGTGATACGTACATTACAGGAAGATCCTAGATTTGAGTGCGCAGATGCGCAGTTGTCCTCTTCCTATACATGGAAAAGTGTGCGAGTGAGAAAGTTTGTCAAATTGTCGTAAGTTAGAGGTTGTATTCTTTTCTTGATCATCATACGAAAGATACACAAAATAAATATATAAACAGTATTTTCGGCACTTGTTTGAAAAAATGTGTGAACAGATTTTGAGAATGAATTTGTAATTATGATAAATAGGTTAAGGATTCTCAAGGCTCTGAGAAGCTCTGAGAAATTCTCCGCAGGCACTCAGGTAGTGAGTAAAGGTTAAATTTCTAAATCATTTCTATTAAAATTAAATGAGAGTTAGGTAAAACAATAAAATATATTACACGTTTATTGTACTTACAGTGAAGGCTTTAAAAAAACGAAGTGTATTTTCCTTCTTCGGTGTGTAATTTCATCCACAACCCGGAACTTGACACCTCATGGCTTAGAACACATTTCTGACACTTGCATAAAAAAAAAACAGAACCTCTCAACTTACGTCAATTTGACAAACTTTCTCACTCGCACACTTTTCCATGTATAGGAAGAGGACAACTGCGCACCTGCGCACTCAAATCTAAGATCTTCCTGCAATGTGCGTATCACTTACGGTAATGTTTCTATTGCCAAGTGGGGGAACTGAGTTAGGTCTCCTTATTATTCCATCGTGGTCCCGCTTAGACTATATTAAAATGATTTAATATAACATAGGCCCACGAAAAAAGTGGGTTGTGCGAGAGAAATCAAGAGTATGGTACCTATACGTATTTTGGAGCGCTAAACATGAATCTGACACCAGTTTTTCCCCTGGCTGTGGAAAATTCCCTAGTAATTCGACTTTTCTGGGTATAAATTACCTTTGGTATTAAAATCATCTGAAAACAGATCATATATAATATTTGTATGTATTTTGAGCTGCCGAATACGAATCTAAAACTAGTTTCTATCTAATACATCGGGGTTTTCCCCTAGACGCGGAAAACCTCAATACAATAATCTTTGTCGAGTATGAAATAACCTTTATTATTGGAATCGTCTGGAAACAAATCCCAGCATTATACGTTTATATTTTTGGGTTTTGAGTACGAATTTAGCATTAGTTTTCGCCGAGCTCGTCAAATTTGTCTCTTAGATGCGGATATTTCCCTAGAAAATCACCTTTCTCTTATATGAAATTGCCCTTGGTATTAAAATCGGCTGTAAACAGATGAGCGCATGATGTATTTATGTATTCTGGTGCACTAAGTATGAATCTAACGATGGTTTCCTATACACATTAGTGGGGGCTAAAGCGTAGGCTTTGGACCCACTTCTTCGGCTTGCGGGTTCGATTCCCGCCTCGCACTCTGGAAGAGTCTCGGTGGCCCATGCGGTGAACACTAGCCTAGCAAGGGAGTTTTTCATCTCCGGAGAGTCGTGGGACTGGTACCTCTAGAGAAAAAGGTTTTCTCTAAGTACTTAAGGCTGTTGCTCTTGGTGGTTCGGAACCCACCTTCAAACTGTAGGTCCCCCTTCCACCACCAAGTAAGTGTGTGGAGGGTGTGTAAAGGAATAGAGAAGGTGTAAGAAAAATGTAAACCCTGAGGGGACATATTATAAGCTTCATTCCATAATTCCATTCCATTAGACGAAATGAACGCCAAGGTATTGTCAGATTAAATTATGATATCGTTCTTAATGATCATTCTTGAATACTTTCTTTAAGTTCATCACAATATTTTCAACAATAATATTTTCTTTTTCATCTCATTATCCCAATTCAAATTAATTAATTAATTTTATCGTGCTGGTTTCTACTTTTTTAATGTATTAAAGATCTTAATCTGTTATATTTAAAAATTGGCGCTCTTTTACTTCGATCAATGGTACGATAAGGTAATCGATACTTGTTGACGGCCACTTTTAGAGCCATCCTTATGGGAGCAGGATATTCTTCCATCCTGCTCTCATAACAACTAATATGTTTTTTGATGTTTTAAACTTTTTATCCACCAGTATTTAAGTTTTTTATTTTTCTTAAATTTTATATAAATTACACATTAAAACTATAAATCTCGTTGGAACAAATATTTAATAAAGTCGTCTTATTAAGTAGATACTGTTCCATTCTTTATTTACACCTGCATTGGTTTATTCGGGCGTTAAAGATTGTCATATATTAATATTATAATAAATATTTTCCACAAAATTGGTTTATAACCATTATAATTATTAATTTTTTATAGAAATTGTTATTGACAACCACCCTCACAATATTTTAAAGTATTTCCAGCTAAGAAAAATTGTTGTCAACAGAAATGAAATTATTTTTTAAATACATGAAAGCTTGGTGATATTTAAAATTAAATACTCAAAATGAATAACACCAGATTAATGTCAATAATTTACCTTTAATTTTACACACAAATAGTGATATATAATATTGTTAAGGATATATAAATCAATTAGGATGTTAAAGGTAAAACCGAAATTTAAAAAACCATAAATTACAAATTTTTGCAAAAAATTGCATATAGCAAATTTTTAAAAATAATAATCTCAATATTTGGCTCCTTATTAATTTAATTTCTTTTTCATAATTAACACATACAATAATTAAATTATTTGTATTCCGAAAGTACTTTTTGGCGTTGATTTAAAATAATTCTCATTATATGCAAACCATTGTTAAAAAGTAAATAACTATTATGTGAAAAATCTCGCTTTTTTTATGCTTGATGTAAACATATAAAAATAAACAAATGACAATACAAAAATCTATGACTCGGGTGCTCTGAAGTTTAGCACTCTTTATTTCCAAAAAATATAATTGCAAATCGTGCAAAATTGAAGGTTTAAGACTTTTTTGAATGAAAAAATGAATTTCCTTCACTATAGAACACGTTTCAATTACTGTTATTACAAAAAAAATGAATTTTAAATAAAATAGTAACATTTTTATCCAAAGAAGATTAATAATTTACACGACAGTTACATTTTGAACCAAAAAATGTTACATTCATACCTAAAAGGATGAGTTGTCAAAAAAGACTAATTTTTCAATAAAAGAGTTGCATTTTTAACCAGGCAAGATTTTTTATGCAAAAGTTAAAAAAAATCTCAACAATAATGTTAAAGTTCCAACTAAATAATGAAACTTTTGACGGAATAATACATTTTTTAACCAAGAAAGATAAATTCTCCACCAAAACTACAGACGTAGTCTTTTCACCAAAAAAATAACATTCAGCCTAAAAAACTTTTCTACAACTTGTAAATTAATTCTTCAGTTCTAAAAATATTTTCTTTAGATTTACGTAATTTAAGTATTAATCGAAACAAAATTATTTGTGCTGTTAAAAGAAAAAGTAGGTAAGTTCTAATAGAAGCTGACTTTTAAAATGTGAATTTGCATATAGATGGTCATGACTTCAATAACTAAAACTCAACTGGCATTTACTGTATGTGTGCTTGTAAGCAGTATGCAAATAAACATAAAATAAACCTAATAATAATATTGTGTACAAGATTACATAACCTTTTTTTTTATGAAATGCAGAATTGGAAAAAACTTTGTAAATATTTAACAATAATGCTGACATTTAAAATCATATGCAAAACTTATGATATACCAACATAATATTGTGCATTTTAGGAAAAATGTATTCCTTTGTTTCTTGTTGCAGAATTAGGTTCACAGTTTGATTGCTTGCCTAATGGCAAACCTATTCCAGGTGATTCCCGTAACAAACCTTCTATTTCTCCTAATGGACATTCTCCAGAAAGGACTACACCTCTTGCAAGACCTTATTCTCCAGAAATGACTCTTCCTCTTGCAAGACCTTATTCTCCAGAAAGGACTCCTTATCTTGGACGAGCTTTTTCTTCTGCAGCTCCTCCTCCTGCAGAGCCCTGTTTACGAGTTAGGTCCACTTATCCCAATAGGCATTATCACTCTAGCATACTTGGATTTGAAATTGAAGAACTTCCATTTATTCGACTTATTTCCAAGAAGAATTCGGCCCGCATATTTCAACTTCGAACATACACTTTTCCTTCCGATGCACCAATTCGGGTAAAAACAATAAATGCCAACTTACAGCACATGCCAACCGAAGCACAGATTGTATTAACAGCGTCTGATGGTGACATCTTTGCAATACTGGGGAAAAAATCAAACAGACAAATGATTCTTTGTGGAATATATACGCCAGTTACTTACTTTGGGAAACGGGTGAAACTAAACATGTACAGCAATGCAGTTAAAGAAATGACCTCAGAAGAAGTCGCGGAATGTCCATTAGGCACCCGTAAATCAATCCCTAAGAGTTTTAGCATAATACGTGCGTGAGCCGTAATTTTTCATTCCGTTACGTTAACTTTGAAAAATCCGTGCGTCTGTACGGAATAAATAATATAAGATCTTTACTAATACCAGCAGATGACTTACACTAGTATACAAAACCTGAAAGGAATAGTAAGCCGTAATATAAATGCATGTGTGAAGTGGGATGAGCAATCTCCAAGAGAACGCACGTGTTTGCCAACACAATATACCTTGATAATAGATTTTATGCTTTCACGATGATTCATTTTGATAAAAAGAGATATTTCGGGTTTCACTCGTGTAAAAAACTACGAATTGTTTGCCGACGTTTCGTGAACATTGCAGTTCACATCTTCAGGGCTGACCTGAAACTGAGGAATCAGGTCATGATGTTCTTAGGTATACTTTCTACGATGCCTGTGATTGGCCAGAGCGCCCCACCGTGGGGACTGGTCGACCTTGATTGGCCAATCGAGTTCGACATGCTGCACATGCGCAGTACTGCGCTGTCATATCGCGTGTTATACCTACCTTAATACTATAATTAACCTACATTATTTTTTCACAGAAATGAGTTTCTTTCCCTACGTGTAAGAACACGGCAAATGATTTTGATAATTTCATTGTAGTACTTACTCTTCTATTCACACTTTTGAACTTTTTTTGCTTTTAAAACAACTATGGAACGCAAAATACATCTAACCAAATAAAATAACAGTCGAACATAACCAACAAATTAATCAAGATGTCAAAATGTAATATAGGGGAGTTGTTATAACACGTGGTACGACAATAGTAATGCGCATGTGCAGGGTAGCAAGCAAGGTTTGTGTTTGGAAAACACAAGCGTTCTCTTGGAGGCTGTTTCTTTCACCTCTGATGAAGAAACGCATGGGCTGATCCACTATTTACTATTCCTTCGTGGACAAAACGCAACGAAAAAAATAATTTCATTGTAATTTTATATACGTTTCTACGATGCCTTCGCAGATAATTCGTATTTATAGTTTAAAGAAGAAATTCTTAAAGATTCAATCTTTTTCCGCGTGTCGGATTTCGCGCCTTGCGTCCGTTCTTTTTGCTTCCCCTGCATTAATTCAAAGTTTAAGTTGTTCCAATATGCCAAATTTTCTATATTATAATGAATTTTATTATCAGTGAATATATTATATTCACTGAAAAAACTATACATCAAAAAGTTTTGCCATACTTTTCGAATCAATACGGAAATTTTTTGGAATTAAAAAAAATTTCAATTTTCAAATCAAAGAATGGAACAGAAGATATTAACTGAGTTAAAAATTTCTTTTACTTTTTTCGGATCCCAACCCACAAATATTTTCGCTCAGCTCAAACAATTCGACTTATTTGATCATTTTCACTCCGCCCTACTCAGCATTGCTCCGCATTGGATATGCGTTCGTCTCATACTTCAATCATGGCTCAATCATGGCTAATGGCCTCACTGACCAGTATTCGCCCATGGTCGAACGTGGTTTAATTTGAATTGAACTTGGGCTAAATTTTTGAAGATTGAACACAATATACTAAATTTCTCTTACTTTTTAAAAAGGATGGATGAATAATTATTTTCTTTTGTTGGACTTTGCAATATTTTTTTAAAAGTTCATAGTTTCCTCAATGTTTCTGTTTTTTTCGGGAGAATTTTTAAGGAAAAATTCTCTGATATATTGTGCAAATATACTTTTTGAACACGGAAAAAATTTATATGTAAAAAAGTCATGAACTAGTACCTAGGTTCCTAAAATGAATAAATTGCATCGGATATTGATGTGACTTTTTTTTCGTAAATTATCACAAACAGATTATCATTTTTATTATTTACTCAATTTTCTAATAACAATTTATTTGTTAAAATTTTCTAAACACTTATATTCTTGTTCACTTAATAGACGTTTTGTAAATAAAATTAGATTTTTAGGATGAACTGTGGTATAGAAATACATTAAACAGTATTTTGACGTAACACTACAATGCTTTTTTGATTTTTTTTTATTTACACATATTTTCAAATTATTTACAAGGAAAGAAGTATCAGCACCTTTTTTTATAATTACATAAATTTTATAAAATTCATGAGACAATTAGGAAAGATTTAAAAATATTTTAGATATGTTAAAAAAAGAATGTAGAAGATTTAAAAAATATATATTTTATTTTACAGGATTTTACAAATTATTACAAAAATTCTAGCCTTTTCAAAAAATATTTAGGGCTTTTATAATTTCCGAAAAAATGATAAATATTCCATAAATTTTCGGAAGCGCTTTCAAGGTTTAAAATATTTTTAATCTTGGCAAAGCCTCTTAAATTCCTGAATATATATTTTTATCCTTCTGGAATTTTTCTTGAAATTTTGAAAAGTTATTTCAAATTTAAAACGCTGCCTCAAACATCCCCAATTTTCCTAGGAACTTGAATAAAATTTATTTCACATAAATCTGCATTTTTTTAAATTTTCTGCAGTTTAAAAGTCTTCTTTAATATTCTTTAATCTTCGCTATATTCATAGAATTTTATGGTTTATTTTATTTTTTATTTTTTAATGTTACCAAATTGAAAAATTTTTCTTTAAAATCTTCTACTTTTTTTCGAAATTTAAGGAAATATTTTATGTTTCAAAATCTTTTTGAATTTTCTGCTAAAGCTCATTTAATAGAACGACAATAATTGTCTTAAAATCTTCCTTTTTCTAAATTGTAAAATCTTAAAATTTTAAAATTATTATTTCACAATGAAATATTAACTGCTTAAAATTTTCACATAACTGTTTCAAAAAATTAAATCTCAAAATCTTTCGAGATTATTAAGGCGCTTCTATTGTTCTAATTCTTAATATAAGTTCTTTCAGTAATTTTATTTTACTTGTCTATTTGAAAATTAAAAAAAAAGATTACCCAGTTGTAAAAAAGAAAACATTTTTTTCTTCTTAAAAACTTTGGAATTTTAATATTGTAGAAAAATGATAAGAAGAAATTATTGCACAACATAAAATAGTTAATTTAAAAAAAGAAACTTATAATAGAATCTTTATCTAGTTTGATATTGTGAAAAAATTAATCATCTAACAATGAATTGATTTTTTCAGGAATGATAACATAAAAAGCATTAAACAATCATTTTCACTTAAATATAGAAATAATTTGTACTCTACATTTTCTTTTAATATCACATTCATTTTTGAAAATTTGTTTTATTGGTAACCTTTGATACTAATTTTAGAAGAAAATCAAACGTATTTCCATATGATTTATTATCCTTTAAATTTTGAAATACAGTGAAACCCTTCAATAGTCCTCCCTACTATAGCCCTTCCAAGAATTATATGGTTCACAACATAAAAAGCCTCAAATAATTTTTTTCACTGATTTTAAATTTTATTTACAAAAATTTCATTTTTTAGTGACTTAATATTAATTTGAGGAAAAAAATTAAAACATTTTTACATATACTTTTGAAAATTGAATGAAAATATTAATCTCAGAATACCAGCATAATTCCGAAAAATCACTTAATTGAAATACAGGTACTTTAAAAATAAATTGATTTATATTATGCAAATCATATTCAATGTTCCATTTTACAAAATAAGAAGAATTAAACTATAATTCTCACTAAAACCTTTAAATAATTTTTAGTTAATACATTTTTTAAAATTTAAACTTACATTTCTAAAATTTGTCTTTATTAATAAACTCGTAAACTAATTCCAGAAAATGCGAGCTTTGGCAAAATCAGTTGATAATTATTTAATCATTTCACAACATAAAAAGCATTACACAATTATTTTCATGAAAACATTTAAATAATGTTTACATTATATTCTCCTTCAAATTTGAAACTGCATATTTTGTTAATGACTCAATTACGTAAAATTTAGAATTAAAATAGCTTCAATATTAAATAGTTAATAAATTTTGACTAGATAACGTTAAAATAAAAATACGGTATTATTTAATTTTAATCTATAAATTACACTTTTCTTAACATTAAATCATTACCATAATTAAAAAATCAATATAATAGATCTATTTAATTGTAATTTAGCTTATAATAACTATGTTTTAATCAAAATTTTAATTCTAATTTATATAATAATATTATTAAACTTAATGATTTCGCAATATATCTATTAATTTCAGAATCGAACATGAGAGTAATAAATCTATTTAATTCTAATTTAGTTTATGATAACTTTATATTCAAATAAAATTTTCATTATAATTTATATCATAATATTATTAAACTAAATGATTTTACAATAAATCCACTAATTTAGTCTTCTTTTACAATATTCAAAAAAATTAGATTTTAACATAAACTTTAAATTATTATTATTGCAACATTGAATAAACCACACTATGGTGAAAGTATCTTCAGTAATTTAACGTAATGATTGAAGAATTATGAGAAACAAATTTAAATATTATACATTATAATAATTCATTAAAAATAACAGCTGTTATTGAAAGTGAAAATAAGAAGACACGAACCGGAAATAATGATCGGCGATCGATAAAAGAAGAAATCTACTTTTTTCTTTCGATTAATTTTATACGTTGAAGAAAGATGTCGCCATAGAATAAACCACGTCATTAACTTGACCATGTGAGATTTCGCCTTCATGCGCTACTAATGGAGGTTACGTGTTTTTCTATATAGGATACAAAAAAAATGTATATAAAATATTTTTCATAAAATGATTGAAAGTATAAAGTATAAATTTTATTTGATAAATCGACATATTTTATTATTCGTATTAATACACAGGGAGGGAAAGCTGCCGGATCGAGCAAGGGCACATACAATTATTTCGTCGGGAGTGGGAAGACCCCTAGAAGTTTTCAAAAACATTTTCTAATTTTTATTTTTAAGGCTCTATCTAGATGTAGAATTTCATTGCGCATCTTTTTCCTATGAGAAAAAGTAGTAGCTTTTTTAGTTTTCTAATTAAAGCCAAAAAACTGGCTTTATTTGTGAAAATAAATTTTAGTTCTGTTTCTCTTCAACTCGTGCTCAGTCAGTCAGTTTTCAGGATGTTCTAATCAAATTTTCCGGGCTTGTATTTCAAAATTTGCTTCGACTGATAGAGCAAAAGTAATTCAAAAATTTATATAAGGAAAAATTGCTGTACACTTCTTTCTGATGCATGGCGCTTGTTGGACTTCTCCAAGTTCCAGAGTTTCGTTTATCGAGCGAATGTTAAGCAACAACAAACTTCTAGCATTTTAAGCAATTTTCTCTAATGGATTTAAATCTGTGCCAGACTTCTAGCAAACGCTCTATTAATTGAGATTTGTGGGTGATATTTTCCCCGGAAATTTCTCGCTTCATCTCTGGTTTCATTATTATGGCTTTAACAATATATTTTATAAACTACTAGAAAGGATATTTCACACTAGTTGATGGCTTTCCTAATTTTGGCACATGAATCTCAAAAAGGATTTGTAGTACATCATAAAAAAAGTCAGACCCCACCGAAAAGAATCTTTGAGTATATACTAAAAGTTCTTTAGGTCAAAGAAGCTCAGAGAAGTTTTCCGCAGGCACTCAGGTAGATATTTTTAAAGGTCCAGGAAGCTCGTTTGAATGGTCTGAAGACTTTAGAATATCCTTTCCGAAATTGAAATAAGATTCGGAATCTACGGGTATCGATGACTTCAGATAACTAACTTTTTTTTTAATGATTAAAATTGGAATTAATAGAACTTTTCTCGTAAATGGAATGAGATACGACAAAAAAGACAACATTTTTGAATTCATCTAGAAAATTGTATATCAGTATATAAGTTATAATTATAAATAAGTATAATGAGAAAATTCATCAATTAAAAAAAAGTGTTAATAATTTGAAGAGAAATTTAAAAAGGGAGAGCGGATTAGCCACGACCAACTACTGTAAATAACTCTGCCCGCCCGGTACGTCACGAATACAAAAGGAACATTATATTACCGTTGCACCACTCTTAAAACGACCATTAAAAGGATCTTGAAAAGGACATGAATCTCTCAAACTATCTCTGAGACTATTTTGTTTCAAATCGACTCTGTTTATAGACTCAAATGGGCCAAGCTATTTCGCTAAAGAAAACTCAGAGATTTCTTTCGGTAGGGGATGCGCGCTCAATTTTTTCAATATACTCGGGTACACAAAAAAAACTGAAGTTAAATTTGGTTGCATTCAAAATTTCTCGCTGTTAAAGTTTACATGCTATCCCTGGTGGACCGAACGAAGCGAAAGGAACCTCTACAAAGTACCCGTAAAGACTACATTAAAATTTGCATTAGAAACTCACGGAGTAATCGCAAAACTTTTTCTTGCAACGCTAAAAACTTTAAAAAATAAAATACCTGTCATTTACATGGGCCGAAGGCGCCTTCAAGTGCATCTTCTTTTAGTAGCAGTTAATAAGCGTTTCGTCGGTAAGTTTGAGAATTTTTTCTGGATGCTAGCGCCACCCAGTGGAAACCTCAGACAACAATGCTGTGATACAAGTTAGAGAGAATTTTATTTTTAAATTTCGCGCGCAACATATTAATTGAGCTATCATGGATACGCTTGAAGTCACCTTCAACATAAGATAATGACATTTTTAAAAATTTTTAACGCTGCAGAAAAAAGTATTGCGAATACTCCGTGAATTTCTAATAGAAAATTTAATGCAGAATCCGAATATCAAAAGTTTAAAAGTTGATCTTGCTCTTTTTTTGTTGAGTTTTTTAAAAAGGAACCGAATGGGGACCCAATGTGGTCTTTACGGGTACTTTGTAGAGGCTCCTTTCGGTTCCTTCGGTCCGCCAGGCATTTGGCGAAAGCTTATCGTACGATGGAATAAAAGCTGTCTGCTACGGTGTCCTTAGCAGCAATAGGAAAACGGCGAAGTATGAGTGAATTTGAATTCTAAATCGGAACACCAAATGTAAAAGAACATAGAAAAAAAAGTTAAAATTTGTTGAAATTCTGAAGACGCAATGATTTTACAATACGATGATTTTAGAATACGATGATTTTAGAATACGATGTCTTACTCGAGTAGACGCTGCCGTATACTTGATCGTAATAAGACATCCTAATAATTGAAAAATTAGTTTAAAAATTAATAAAATAAATTAAAATACTTTTAAAAACTATGTGCTTTCTTTATATAAGAATAAATGAGTACAAATAATTTTCGAAGTCAGTAACACTTTTGGAACACAAAGGTATCCGTGGGGTCTCTGGCGGCACCAGTCTACTTCGGAGAACCACAGAATCACGCCTGACGTAGAAGGCTTTACGTAAATGTACCTCAAGGGAATTGGAAGTCATGCTTTGTCGACAAATGACGCTATAAGCCTGATTTAAAACTTTTTAAGCTACGAAAACCATGATTTAGAAAACGCTGGGTATAAAAGACCCCAGTAATACCTTTAAGGGTTAAGAGGCTCAAACTTTAAGCAAGATGCAATTGTAAAAATCAAGAATTTAGAAAATTCACGTAATTAACACGTAGGTATGATTTTTGGTAAATTTATATTGAAAATTGGAAATACTATGTAAAATTACTTACGGCTAGAGAAAACGTAGTCGAAAAAACGATTATCGGGCGAAATCTAATTTTTTCCGAAGCACCCACTTTACAACCTAGGAAACCACACTTGTGCAAATTTTCATCAAGCCAACTTTGGAAGTGAACCCTACGAACAGTAAGAGGCGAATGAAGCTGGGCCCTACGTGTGGCATAAGTGTGGTAACCACGGGTTAATTAAAGCATTCGAAAAATTCACTGAAATCAAGGAACTCCTGGAATTCATCGCATTTATGATATTTACGGAATCCAAGGAATTCATGGAATGTACGGAATTTACGGTATACGCCTAATTTATGGAACTCGCGGAATTTACATAATACGCTTCATTTACAGAATGCGACGAAATTTATGAAATTCAGGAAATTTAAGGAATTCGCGGGATTGACTGTAATCACGGAATTCAAGGAAATCACGGAATTCATGCAATTCTCGGAATTCACGAAATTCAAGAAATTAACGAAATTCGCAAAATTCATAATAACAAAAGAATTCTCGGAAGTCCTTAATTCCGTGGGTTCCATGAAATCCATAAATTCCGTGATCTCCATAAATTCCATGTACTTCATGAATTCCGTGAATTTCTTGATTTCATATGGATTCCGTCAGTCCCATGGCTTCCGTGAATCCCATGAATTCCATGAAATCCTTCAATTCTACTCAGAAATGATTTATGTACATTTTTTGTTGTAACTTTTCGCCACAACAGGTTTCGAAAATAACATGGAAGTTTCCAACAGAAATTTTTAACAGGACAGAAATGAGCCTGATACTGATTTCTTGAGAGTGGCGCTCGATTGTGCTATTTTCCTAAACCAGACATAATACATAAATCATATTTTTCACAACACTTTCGGAGGAATCACTCCTAAGCGACACATCTCCAAAAGCCCTTGTACACAGTCCTCTTAAAAAGTCCTGATTAGAAATTGCTTGTCCAGTTGTTTCAATAAGATTCTGACTTCTACCCTAATTGAAATTGGGACAAAGGGGGAAGTTTCTACATGGGTGTATGTCTCCCTGATTCACGGTTGTTGCCCGTGTCACGAGCGACTGGTTTTATTGTGCGTGGAACATTGTGTACGCTGATTTTTTGTCATCCGGTATAAATTTGCCACGTGCAACCGAGCTTTCCCTGTAAAGATAGATTATATAAATCAAATAGACTATTGTGAATCGTAAATATCTCTGGAAGATTTTCTTGAGGCGTATGGCTTAGAAGATAACAAATATACAATAGATTATGCCAGCTAGTGAATAATTGCAAAATTTATTGGTTATACTATTGATCAGATTTATCATTGATACATTAAACAGTTTTTTCTCTGATTAGAAAATATGAGGGCGGTCTATACTTTGGTCTTAACCTTGGCGGTTACATTCAATTGGATTGGTGAATATAATAAGTCATCTATAATTTTAATTTTTTTCAACTTTACGCACATCTGAATTACTGCGATCTAATCTGCATGGAGCAATTTGGCACGAGTCCAGTTGTCTGGTCAACATATAAATGTGCACAGATGGTGCTTTTCTAACTGCGCAAATCGTGTCTAAATACAATTGCGGGGGATAAGTGGACGTGGCGTATACGTATTTTGGGGTGCTCAATTCGAATCCGTTGAGCTTTTACCTCCAGCGCATCAGGATTTCTGTGAAATTGCATAAAATGTACCAAAATGGAGTTTTTAAATGTTTTCGTATATAAAACAAGTCGGACTTGTCTACATCTATCAATTTCCTATTTAGAACAACAAAGCTTATACGCTAAACCCAAAAACCTCAAACAGACCAACCCACAAACCACAAAACCACAAATCCCAAATCCACAAATCCCAAAACCACAACCCCTAAAACTATGAACCCCGAAAGCACAAATCCCACATCCACAAACCCCAAACCCACAAACCCCAAAACTCTTGAATTCGTGCCCGTTGAGCACCGCTTGAAAATTTTCTTCAAATTTCCAAACAAGGATCTACGGGTCGAATTCTATATTCATAGCTGCTTTAGGACGAGATTGCTTACTCATGTTTTTATTGCCTTTTTCCTGTAGCAACTTTTACAGTTTGAACTGTACGGAAAGAGTAAAAGTAAATTTGTTGATATTGTAACTAATATACTTGCTCTTTGCCGAACCCAGGAATAACCAACGAAGAGCTGAGTTTGTTATTTGCAGGTTTGGGGATTAGGGCTTGTGTCCTAGGGGTTTGAAGGTTTGAGGTTTGGGGTTTAGGGCTTTTTAGGTTTAGGGTTTGTGGTTGTGGGATTATTGGGTTTGGGGTTTATGGGTTTAGGGTTTATGAGTTGGTAGCTTTGGGGTTTTTAAGTTTGGGGTATAACCTTTGTTGTTTCAAATATGAATTTTGATAGATCTAAATACGTCTGACTTGTTTTACATACGAAAACATTGAAAATCTCCATTTTTAGCACGATTTTTGCAACTTCGCAAAAATGTTGACGTGCTGTGGGTAAAATCTCAACGGATTCGAACTCAGCTACTCAAAATACGTATAAGAGACGTCCGTTTATCCCCCGCAATATTTTAAAATTTTTGGTCCTGTGTGATTGCTATTCAGAGATTTCAGATGATTTGTACATACAAATATTATATTAAACTAATAATATTAGAATATAAAAACATAAAAATTTGTGCGTTTATGAAAATTCAACTAGGCAGAAAGTTAGAAATAAGAATTTGATAGATAAGTTTGATCGCTTAAGATATTGATTGGTTTTTACATAAACATATTTAAAATACTATTAATTTTAAAACTCCAAATTATTTTTACATACATCTCAATCAATTCAGATGCTAACAGGAAACACGAAAACTCTCGCTTTATGTTCAGTATCGAGGGTTGCCTTTAAATAACTTTGGGCTAGAAGCGAGAGTGTTGTGTATTTGGCGATTGGTTACTTCAGTTTTTTTATAATAATTAACACATACAATAATAAAATTATATGTATTCTTTCGTTGATTTAATACAATTTTTATCATATGCAAACCATTGTTGAAGAATAAATAATTATCACGTAAAAAATCTCGATTTTCTCATACTTTGAGTAAACAAAAATTAATTGCTTAGACTTTATTTAATTGCTTACACTTTCATTTTTTTGCTGAATTTTCTTACAATGAACTCTTACAAATTACCATCCATCCACATCTTGTGACTAATCCGCTCGCTTCTATATCCTAACCTTCCTCGCTACGCGTCGCCTCGCACGAATGTCTCCTTCATCGCTATGCCTCGCATTGCCAGCCTCTACCTCCGAGGCTAATACCTAATACTTAACTACTATTTACAATATTTACCGTTTTTTACGTCTACTTCTTCTCCTATTTACATTATTTCCTTCTTCATTCCTCTCCCTCCTTTCTTCTCTTCTTCTCCATCTTACCCAACACCCTATTCACCCATGCTACTGCCCTTTTGTCCCCCCTTACATGCCTCCATGCTTATCCCACTCCGTTCCACCTCTTCACATTCCTCCAACCAGTGCTTGACTTTTGCATCCCACTTCCTGCACAATTTACGCCTTCTCTTTCTCCATGCCATTCTTTTGCACCAACTTATATACCTCCCTTCCTCGAGTAACATTCTCCCTTTATCCATCCGCAATCCATTCGTTCTAAAATACCTTTTCCTTTACACCTTCATCTTGACTTCCCTACGACTGTTCTTACAAAATCATCTGCGAACAACCTCTTCCCCAGCCCCCACACCTGCCTCATCACTACAATTGCCGTTCTCATCCTCTCTTTTATACGACCATCTACTCCCTATTCCTTCGAAACAGGAAGCCCAGCTGCACAAACTCTTTCACCTCCTGTAACGCTTTTTTCTTTTACTTCCACTCCCCTCCTTTATTTCTACCACCTTCTTTCCTGAATACAATAACCCTCGACTTGTCCGCGTTTGACTCTAACCTTTTTTTGTCCAAATATCTTCTCAACCTTTTCATCATCTCCTTTAAAGTCTCTTCGCTCTTTGCGATCAAAATTGCAAAAAGCATTGGGCTAAGCTGGCACCCTTGCCTTAACCCCCTATTCGTCCAGAATCCTTTAGAGATTCCCACCCCTCCTCTCACCCTATCTTTCGTCTTCTCATATACCTGCCGCAAATATTATCAATAGTACTCCTTCCCTCCCTTATTCCTGCCTGCGGCTCCGACAATATTTCTGTCTCCTCAACATCTGTGCGCATGTACAGTGGTACAATTTCTTATACAGTGGTACAGTCAACTCGTCACTATACCCTCTTTGGAATCCCTCCCTCTCCATACTTTCTTTCAGTACCCCATTCAGCCTCTGCCTTACCTCTTGTGTGACCCCAGAAACGAATCCTTACAAAATTTCCTCGATTCGTCGCTCCCTTTCTTCTCACTTAACCACACCATACGTTTCCCAAATCAATTAATTATCTTTCACACATCCTCTTCTGTCTTAGCACTTCTCAACTCCTCTTCCAGCTCTTTTACCTTTTCCTGTTCTTTCTTCTTACACATCGCCCTAAACTCCTTCCTCATTTCTACGTACTCCTCCCTTTTCGCGGTCCCTTCCTTCCACTTCCTGTACTTCTTTTTAACCTTTTTCTTCATCATTTTACATTCCCTATCCCACCATGGCTTCACCATTCCTTTCTTCTTCTTCCTAAATAACTTCTTTTACACACAACCTTTCACTTTCTCTTTTAAATACTCTTATATTTCGTCTACCTACTCCCCCTCAAAGCTTACGTTACCCAACTGCTCCTGATACTTCTCTATCGTCTCTTTCGTCCATTACACCCTTTCCCAGAACGAACCTTTTTCCTCACCCTGCCTTTCGTCAGCCATTACCTGCTAATTTCTCCATCTCCTACCACCCTTACCTATTCATAATCACATAGTCTATCACCGATCCACCCATCTTACTCACATACGTGTATTCTTCTTCTTCGTCCCCTTTTACCATACAATTCACCACCGCCCAGACTCTGTCCCTTATACAGTCACTTAGAATCTCCCCCTCTTTATTTACTATGTTATCCTTCAATTTTCTTTCAAAGTTCTCCCCTTCCCGATACAGACCCCCTCCTCCCCCATTCTAGCACTAAAGCCCCCCTAGTACCACCATACCCTTATCTTTCTCTCTACTAGTAAGTTTTCCACCCCATCCCTAACCCCTGTTATAATTCCCCCACTATCCCTTTCCTTCCTCTTCAGTTTGACCGCTTTCAGTAGCCACCACATATACCCCTTTGGCAACTTTTGCTCTACTCTATTCCATTCCTTTTTCTCTGCCCAATTTTTACCAGTCCAATAACATAAAATTCCTGAATATACCTCCAGAAGTCCTCATCTTTCTTCTTTACCCCTGCTACGTTCCAGTACAGCACCTTTAACACTCCTCCACCCTGCTTTACTCCAACCCCTCTACTTCGCGACCTTCGCCGGTCTCCCTACACTTCGCTCCTTCCTAGCCCTGTCATTTAGCATTCTCTGCAAATCCCTGTCCTTGCTCGTCAAATATTGATCGATGAAAACCTTCTTGTCCTTTATTCTACTTTTGTTACGCATTACTCCTAATTTTTCTCTTCAGCTCTCCAATTTCACCACCGCCAATTCATTCTCCTTTATCCCTTCATCCTAATTATTATTGGGTATTCTTTTCACTTTTACTTTTGAAATCTAACATATATTTGTACAGTACTGTAGATTAAAATATTGACGATTATATGAAGTTCCAGCATATAAAGTTAAAAAAAACAAATGCACATTTATTTCGAAGAAGTTTTGTATTTAAAGTGTTGAACATACTTTTGAATTAACAAAGTATTTTTTTAACTTCTACACAAAATTATTTCTGCGAAACAAAGATACTTTCGATTTGATAATATTTACTGCAGTTACAATAAATGGCGCTTTCAAATACAGTCAAAAGTGTACACTATCAGATCTACAGCATCTGTGATAGAAGCAAAGAAAAAATAAATGTCGAGTCATCTGTATATTCTATTATCAGTTGAAGATATGTATTTCTTTTTGAGGTAAGAGATTTCAATTTCTCCAATCTATAAAATATTTTTATGATTCATGAGCGTATGCCAATGGGTTAAATTAATATATTTTCGAATCTTCCAACAAATTTTGAACACCATCAAATTGACCTGGAAATATATACAAAAAACACTGAAACAAATTTTTAGCCGAAAAATTGCGAAAAATAAATCGCCAAAAATTATAAATTATAAAATGGCCGAACCAGAAAATTCCAGAATTTTAAGAATAAAAAAAATTGTTTTGTTGACTGTTATTTTTTTAATATTATTATTTTTGAAGAAAAACATTTTTTTAATTTCTATAATTCAGGAATTTCATAATTCGGAAATTTTTTAAGGGGATTTTATTATTCGAGAATTTTACAGTATCGGAAATTTTGTTTTTCAGAATCTGAGTAAAATCTCAGTAAAATGTGCCAACATTTTCAAGAGCATTGCTAAATAATGGAATTTTTAAACAAAGTATCTTTAAAGTTCTAGTTATGTTAAAAAAAATGGAGTGATAAAACAAAATAAAAAAGCACAGTTTTTCATCAACAAAAAAAAATAATAATGTGTTATAATCCACAGCTCAAAAATAAGAAACACCGAACGACTCTTGAATTCGTGCCCGTTGAGCACCGCTTGAAAAATTTTCTTCAAATTTTCACACAAGGATCTACGGTTCGAATTCTATATTCATAGGTGCTTTAGGACGAGCTTGCTTACTCATGTTTTTATTGCCTTTTTCCTGTAGCAACTTTCTCTTCAAATCTGGCAAACATCTGTGGGGACAGGGATTTTCCACTCGCCAACAACTACCTGCTTGCTCGAGTCTTGACTCATGCGGCCAGCTAAACTGTACAGGTTGAACTGCACGGAAAGAGTATGTATATGCAAATATATTTATTTAAATTTAAGAAAATACAGAAATATACTTTTTCTAATACTCTTACTTCGAGTTTTTACATTCTAGATAATTTTATACGTATTTTTTTCGCGTTTCTTTATATATAATTACTTTTAATATTAACATGTATAAGTATAAGTTGATTATATAAAAACTAGGCTTAATTAATTTTCTAAATTGACTTTTAACTATTCTTGCATGTTTTGGCAAGTTTCTAAGCAATCTCCATTATCATTTAGGGATTAATTTTTTATTTATTTTTTACTTTAATATCTGAGACGTTCTGTTCAAGTATTTTATATTTTTATTACAAATTTTAGGTTTCTGTAGGAATATTTAGAATTTAAACTCAGATCCAGACGCTGACGCGTGGAGAGTCGGTGCCACGGGTTCCGCCCCGCTTCTTGTTTCTCGCCACTCTTCTCTCGAACCGACCAATCAGAAGCCGGGCCCGACCCTCTCTTCTAGCAGAAAGCGCCTCGAACGGCGATCACAGTAATTTAGAATGATATTTTAAAGGATTTGATGTATAGTTTAGGATATTTTAATAGATTTAAAGTAATTTTTAAATTATTTTAATAATTTAGTGTGAGATTTTAAAGGGTTTGAAATATTTCAGGGTATTTATTGAATTTTAAGATATTTTCAAGAGCTTAAAAGAATTTTAAAGATTTTAATAGGTTTTTAAGGATTTTAAATATTTGAGGATGTTTTGAAAGATCTCAAGGAATTTTTAACTTATTTTTATAATTTAAAGGAATTTCAAAGAATTTTAACAACTTTAGCGGGGTTGTTTAAAAAATTCCAAAGTACTTTAGAAACCTTTAAAAGATGCCAAGGTCTTTCAAAATATTTTGAAGGTTTCGAAATATTTGAGAGTATTTTAAAACGTTCCAAGGAATTTTAAATTTTTGACAGTAATTTAATATGAGCTTTTAAAGGATTTGATATGTATTAGGATATTTTAATAGATTCCAAGGCATTTTCAATTGATTTCAATAATTCAGTATGAGGTTTCAAAGGATTTGAAAACTTTTAAGGTATTTTTAAACTTGTAAGGAATTTTCAAGAGCTTTCAAAAATTTTAAGCGGTTTTAAAGGATTCAAAATTTTCAGGATATTTTTAGAACATTCCAACGAATTCTCAATTAATTTCAATAATTTCAAGCGATTTCAAAGAATTTTAACGTTTTTTTCTCATATCTTTTTTTGGTTGATGATTCATCAATTAGTTGGATAAATTTGTTTTCTGAAAAATGTAACTATTTTGTAGAAATTTTATTTTCTTTTTGGTTAAAAATTAATTTTTTTTAACCACAAATTTAACTATTCTATGTTTAAATGAAAAGTGATCTTTTTAGTTAAAATTTTTTGTATTTTATTGAATACTCTTCTTTCTTGGTAGAAAATTAATCTTTGTTGTCGAAAATTTAACTATGATTAAACATTAATTTTTTGTTCAGAAAATTAGTATTCATGGAAAATAAATTTCTTTTGTACAAGGTCCATGTATTTTATTAGAAATGCCTTTTTTAGTATTCAATTTAGCTTTTTGGATGAAAAAGTAATTTTTTGGTTTAAAATTTTACTATTATGTTTAAAACAATTAAAATTTTTTTTTGTTTAGTTATGTATTTGATTCAAAATTTTTTTGTTTCAGAAAACTAATTTTTTTAGTTGAAAGTTTAACTATTTCTATTAAAATTTATTCAACTATTCATTTATATTAATATAATATTTTCTAATTATAATATTAAAATTAATTATATATATATATATATTTTAAACGATTTCAGAAGAAAGTAAAATATGCATATATTCAGATCATTTAGAAATCAAAATCCTGATACTCATTTCACAACATCACAAAAATTCACATATAAATAATAGAATTAAAAAATATGTATTATAAACATTAATAAAAAGGTTATTACACAAATTATAGATAATATTCAATTGCATAATCTTCACGTAAATAATGAATTTTTGAAACTTAAATTTGACAATTTAGTCTTTCTGTAATTTAATCAATATGTAATGATATATGATTAATTTTTCCGCTACATTGTTTTCCATTTTCACTTTCATTTCTGAAAATTCGATCGCAAGCACGATAAAAGATTATATTAATGTAATAGATGTATTCAAAAGAAAAAAGAAACTGGTAGTTGAATAATACATTTATGTTACTCAATATAAAATAATTTGAATCTAATCTTTATGTACTTTGATATTGTAAATAAAATTAATCAGCTAATAATGAATTAAACATTTTACAACAATAAAAAGCACCGAATAATTAATTCCATTTAAACAATTATTTTTAAAATCATCAATAATTAATTAATGAACCATTTCAAAACAGACAAATCATTTAACAATTATTTTAATTTAAATATTCAGATAATTTTTACTTTATATCTTGATAATCTTAAATATAAATAAACTCTTATCATACAAATTATAGGCAATATTCAATTACATAATTAATTTAATTTAATTTAAACAAACTTAAATTGAGTCTTTATGTAATTTAACATTGTGAAAAGAATTAATTCGTTAATAATAATTAATTACCACTTCACAATATTAACATAATCAAACCATGATTTATATTGGAATATTTAAGTAATTTTTTTCAATTCAAAATGTCCTTTTCTTACATTTTATTTATTAATAAGATTTTAATTGTTTTGATGATAAGTAGCTTTTAAGAGAGCCATTCTATAATTAGTTATTAATATTTTTTGGGAATTTTAATTCTTAATAACCTTTTAAGCTAAGTATAGACAAAATTAAAATACATATACATATAATTTTGAAAACTGCATTCAGATACTGATTTGACAACATGACAAATATTCAAAAAATTATGTACAGTATAACTCTTCTATAGCGCCGATTTTGTGGCTGACGGTGGGTGGGAACTAACTCATTATAGCCCGCTCCACTATAGAAGGAAGGGCTATTGAAGAGTTTCACTGTAATTGTAATGAAGGTATGCTAACCTTTTAAGACTTATTGAAACCCTTAGTTTCCAAAAACGAGTTGAAAATCCAAAACTTTGCAAAACATTAATAGATTTTCAAGTTCTTTGATGCATAAACAAAAGATTGTTTCTTCTATTTGTGAAAAGTTTTTAATTCTATACAAAAAATACATTTTTATTATAACAAGAATAGAAAAATACTCATTTAAATAATTTTAATGTAAGTAATCAATTTATGTTACTATGAGAAAATTATGATAAGATCAAAATTTACATATTATGCACAATAATAATTCATCACAAAATACCAGTTGTTATTGAGAGTTATAGTCAAAAGACACAAATGGAAATAATTATCGTTGATCGATTAAATTAGCAATATACTAAGGGTAAAATGAATATTTACCGAAATAATGGATATATTATATTATTATATTCACCAATAGAATTTAGGATAACAGCCAAGCATAAGAGCAGCGTACATGCCATATTCATCATTTGTCAGTTACAGGACAAACTGATTAATTTATTAATTAAAATTTTGAATAACAATGTAGCTGATGAATATTCTACTGCTACATTTTTTATAGAATATGTACTCTAGTCGTCATCTTTAAGTTAAAGACAAAATTAATTTAGTGACTCACTTCTTTAAAACTGACGTCACCATCTATATATTATTTCATGATTGGGCTTTGAAACTTCGAAAATTCAAAAAGTTTAAGCGACGAATTTATTATTTCAAGGGTTTGTTCTAATGTTTTATAAACTACCCAGAGAACACTTGACTTTTAAATATAGAATATTTGAGTCAAGTAACGGGTATCTCGATGCGAAGAAATTTCTGTTGATCCAAAGAAATGTCTTTGTTTTAAAGAAATATTTTTTGGTTGTAAAAAATTTTATGCTATTCAAAGTTATTTTCTCTTTTTCATAATTATAACGAATTTAATATTATCATAAAGAATAAATAGTTTTTATTGCATTTTTAAAGACGCCATGGTTCGTGGCTCTTAAATTTAATCAAATCGTTGCCAGTCCTCTATAAAAACAAAAAAAAAAAAAACTATATCGCGAACACGTAATAGCCGACATAAAAACACATCTTGCTACGCGCTCGAATATTTAATTTTTGCTTTTGGAATGCTTTAATGAAATTTTATGAAAAATATCTCTTTTAGATCGCAGTATTTATATGAGTCTTCATATTATTAATTTTCTACTTAATTTAGTATAGCCAAAGATTAAGTTTCTCAAAGCTCCTCAGGTTTTGAGGTACAAATTCTCATCGTGACACTCGCGTTGCGCGCTCGATAGAATTTTGGTATTCATAGTATTTTTCTACTGATAAAGAAAAATATCCTAGAAGTCTTCTTTGTAATGAAATTCTCCATTTTCTGCATATCATTTTCGATAAATAAAAAAAATTCTTCGAGGCATATTGGAAAATGGTTTAGATGTTTTCCAGGATTTTGGAAAAGCTATAATTTCTCTTTTAGATTTCTTTCCATATTTTGCGTCGTTTGCTTTAAAATTTATATTCTGTGGTGTCACACTTCGGGCGATTCTAATACTTTTTCAATCATAAATGATGAAAATGTAATAAATAATGAAAAATTTGTATTTTTTGGGTACGTAACTTTTCTAATGTAATTTCTAATGTCATTTTTTGCGCTTTTTATGAACAAAACAAAAACTACTTGTTCTTTTAAAAAGTGATTATTAAAGCAGATGTTTTATTTTATCACAATTTTTGTTGATTTATATTTTTTCGTATACTGCATAGTTTGGACATAAATTGGAATTTTGCATTATTCTTTCTGCAATCAAAATTTGAATAAAATTTGTTCTGATAATCTTGTAAGGCTTTCAAAAGGCAACGTTTTTCTTCTCCTGACTTTTTTTATATCGTGTAAAAAATTTTCAAAGCGCGTTCACTTATTGAATTTTTATCCAAAATGGCTGGTTAACGGACGGACAGACAGACGCCATCGTAAAAACTTGATTTTTGGATTCGCGGGGTCTCGAATCGTAGATCTTTAGCATCATATTTTTAGGGACTATCACGTGACAAGCAAATAGGCAAGGGTAGTGTGGAAATTTGGAAAGAGAGAGAGATAAGGGTGCTGATTATTTCTTAGACTTAAAATTCGTTACTAGATTCTCAAAAGAATTAAAGCACGCGATGCGTATATCACAGTTGAGTGACGTTATCGATACGACTGCTTCGAACTAAAGACAATTACCAGGGTTTTTCCCTGGTTTTATATACGCTTGCCTCTCTATGCTGGAGGATGTTTTTTACAATTGTGAGAACGTATTCGCTAGATTTTGACATAGCACGTATTTGCTCGATTTTGACATGACACGTTTTCTTCACATTTTGACATTGCACGTTTTTTACTGTAATTGTATGTCCACTGAGACTTCAGGTATTCGCTTACATCTGCTTTTAATTTATCCATATGTCATTTGATGCGCACGAGCCACTCTATTGTAGGTGATGATTAATATAATCCATTGACCGCGAAGATCGAATGTCGCGCAACTCTTTTCTTGATTTTTTCAGGAATATGAACTGCGTGTCATCGTCACTCGTAGGCGCTTGCTCTAATCAGACAGTTTCGTTTACAGTGTGTTTGACCATATACGAGGGTGGATTGGTAAGTTTCCGACCTGACCAAGAGATGGCGCCACTAGGCCTACCTTGAGGTGGCGTTCTATAGTACCATCCTTAGATAGCTTGTAGCTATAGTTTCAGCCCGA
>NC_046658.1:143207816-143287095 GCF_010883055.1 Belonocnema kinseyi | reverse complement strand
ATCAGCCTTGGAGGAGATTATGTTGAGAAATAAAAAAAAAAATTCTTAAAAACGTTGTTTTTCTTGGTCAGGCCGGAAACTTATCAATCCACCCTCGTACCTCTTCTTTCGCTAAGTCGGCTACTAGTAATGATGAACTAATTTATACAACAAAGGATTGTTTCTTAATTTAAACGCACGTGTGTATTCATACTTTTCATGATTTTGACTTGGTAATTTCTCTAATTATTTGAAGCATAAATACTTTTGTATGCTGATTAATAAACTATAATTATTTTATAACGACTGAGTCTAGCATTACAGTTTCGCTATTACCTGACATCGGTATACTCTGAGTTCTTATCCCTTCATAGTAACATTGCATCTGTCGTTTAGTTTCTATTATGCCGACCATAGTACCGTTACCATAATTAGGTTCAAACTGGCTGCGTCTAGTTTTAGGCTTTGCATGGAAATTTTAAAATTTTGGGATGTAACAGTCCTCCCTCCGTAGAATCATCATCGCTCTCGAAGATTTTCATTTGTTCTATATTTAATAAGTTTAAGTGAATTTTACAGTTTAGTATTTACTTGATTCCAAGATAGAAGGACAGTTCACAAGGTTGAATTTTTTTCTTGCACACACTACTATTATGTCTTAACATTATTTTATAATATATTTTTGCAGCGTCTAGGCTATTCGTCCGTTCTACTGTTTTGTTCGTTGTCTTTGGTACACTTGGTGCACTTGTTCTTCTCTTGCTCCTCTTCTCACCATTTTGTCAGAAGACGGCTATCCCGCTACTAGTGTTCTCTAGTCACTGCAGACGCTCATGTCTAACAGAAATAGAAAATTATATCAATTTTTGAGTTAGGTTATTAGTAATTAGTGTCAACTATAGTAATTCTGATGTCATTTATTTCTTTTCTTATCCTATCTAATATATTCTCTCAATTTAGCACATAAAATTTCTCAGGTAAAATCACTCACTTTCGCTTTTTCTTAACAAAACACATAAGTTAGAATGTTTGTTTTCTTAGGCTTTACAGATATATGGTAGTCAAAGTTTTCACTTGTGTTCGCGAATTCATTATATTGAGTATATAATATCCATTTTATATCTTGTTACGTGGTTGTTTAACAACAAAAATTAGCTTTTGAGAATTCTGAAATGATATTGTAATCTTTCTTCACATTATGAAATTTGTCACTAATGATCGTTTGTAAAGGTAAAACTTGGAAATGCTAGAATTTCTTGGAAAAGAAATAAGTTTATTCGTAGAAATTTAAAGTCTGCAGGTCTTCTGCATTTACAATCCGAATGTAGCTTCCGACTGGTTTTGTATTAAAGGCGTTCCTTCGACGGTATAGTCTTATCAGAATAGGATTAAATTTCATACAAGAGACAGCCATAATGTAAGATGAAGTAGATGCCATTTTATTCTCCTTGTAGGCTTTCCTCCTGTTATCCAGGTGGAGCCTAATTATAAGAAGATTAATTGTCATGCGAGAGGCGGACATAGTGAAATGATGGATTAATAATACGAAGATTAATATACAGGTTTCCTTGGCATGGAATTAAGGATTCTTCTTCTTCTTATGGAAACAGCCTCAAGGCATCCAATTACTAGGATGCCGCAGCAGGCTCGTTTATGTTTGACTCGCCAGGTCTCTTGAATGATTGTAACTGGAAAAGTTTTAGGAATTGATTTTCCGCCATACCTCCTTAATTTGTTAGTTCTCTTTGATGAAAACGTAGAAAGTGTTATCTTCGTCATATTGTTGTAGTCTGCTAAAACGTTAGTGCAAACTTTGTAGTGTAGACAGCTGACTGAGGAATTACATTTTCTTGCAAAATTTTCAACTGATTAAATATAAGGATTAAGGAAATACGGTAGGGTCATTATTTTGCTTGATCAGAAATATCTTTTGGCACATCACAGAGTCTAAATAAAAGCATTTATTATTGTTGTATAATTTTTTTGATATTTCATTTGATTAGGTGTAGAAGTTTTTACTTTTTTTTAATGTTAAGCTAGTGTATTTGTCAGTAACAATTTGGGTTGAGTTTTTTACTGCACGGTTTCATGCTAAACATCAAAACTCCTACATTTAATTTTTATTCCACGTACTAAACAATATGTACCAATGCAATGCGTTTACTGTTAGAAAATCTCTATACTATTTAACAACCATTTATATGAATTCATTTGCATATGAAATTTAATGAACAAGTTCCTATTAGTGAAGTCCTATACTTGAGATATAAAATTTTATTGACTATGGTATTTTGTAATTGAATTACTCTTTCAACAGTTTTTGCTTAGGTCCCATTATTAAGTTTCAGAAAGTTATTTTTGCAAAATAGTGATGCGTATATAATCGAGAAACATGTCTTTTATTAGTTCAAAGACTCAAACTCATTAAATGCATTTCATAAAATAATTTTTCTAGGCATTCCAGAAATTAAGTTCCTTGTCTCCAAAGGTTCAGATTAATACATTTGTTTGAATCAATGAGCCTAATTCACTTGAATCAATGAGTGCGCTTTTGAATCGTTTAACGTTTTGAGAGAAATTTCTTTTGTTTTTATTTAAACCAATGTTTTTAATATTAACAGTATCATACTTATATTTCAATACTTAAAATTCAGATCATTTCTCTGAAGGTTATAATAAAAAATTTATATTTTTTCTTATATAATATAATTTTCTGAATAATTTGACTTTTATTTATATACTATTACACGTCCGCAGAAACTCTGTGTGTACGTAAATTATAGATATATTAGTATATTAAACAATAGCATTCAAGATGACGGACAAGTATAAAAGCTGAATATAGACAATTTCATCTTTCCTGAGTAGAAGAATAAAAGCATAACGTATTTATTAAAAATTCAGTTAGCAATGTAGCTGATAAATATTGTACTAATCTATAAAGTATTATAATTTACACTATAGTCATTATCCTTTAGATGTAAGGCATCAACATTTTCCTTTTGAGATATATATCTTATAAGAGGCAGTTTCATTAAAAACAATTTGGCCGCACATTTCTTTAAAACTGATGCCATAGAAAACTTACTTATACTTCTTTTTAACTACTTCTCCCTAGCAAGTTTTTATTTGCTTAAAGTTTCTCCGGTCAAAAAACGCTCAAATGTTTTGTAGAACGAATAATGCAATAGCTAAGAAAATAATTCTTTATATTCTTGTAAATGGGGATTAACATTTTTATCTCCAACTGTCATAACCGGAATACTATAAGAAATATTTTCTCTGAATGTTGTAAAGTTATTCCGAAAACTATGCCGATTTGAGAACGCCGTAAAGACAAAAATTAATAAATAGTGAAAACTAATACCGCGCTAGATTGAGTTTACGTCTTTTTCATGCATAGGTATTCAAGACTGTAATATAATTCATAATATAATTTATAACAAAACATAAAAAACAGTTGAAATCAAACTTATTTTAAATGTAAAAAATTATTTTTGAACTTCAATTTTAAGGGGACTATGCGTAAACGCGGATAAAGCGCAATGAACGAATTGAAAATGCCAGATCTGTCTAAGGCGCGCGTTTTTAAAATTTTGTTAACGCTTTGATAAAATTTTGGTTTACAGACGTAATACTCTATAATTCCTATTGATCCATCCCGGGGAGGCGACTGGGCAGTCCACGATTTCTTCTGCAGTCAATTGCGAAACCTCGCCGCTATTCATGTTTATTTTCGCTCGTTCTGGATTGGACGTTGATAATACAAGTTGTTCCCCGATTGGCATGGGACACATGACACGATGTTTTTCTCTCAATCGAATTGGTTTATCTGGAGGGAAAACGTATCTTCGGAGTTCGAATACTTTATTCGGATTGCTGTGTGGAATAAGTCGAAGAAATACAACCTCTTCAAATATATATCCAAGTACTTTGGAAAAATTTAATCTAAAAGTAGGAGACCTCGACCTGTCACGAACAGGTGGTTCGGCAGGTGATGGACACCTGGGAGAAGAACTAGGTGTGGCATAATGTCTGCCAGGAGGAGAATATGATCCAGAGCGATGAACATCAGACTTAGGATCACCATCAGGCAAACTCTTGGTCTCTGAACCTAACCCTAAAACAAGAAATACAGGATTAAATTTTTGTTTAAAGAACCTACACAATCTTATGATGGTAGATGACGAGTTGTAAATAAGGTTGTAATTGTAGGGCCCAATTCCATAAATGCCTATAATTTCATATCGGTTGACGGTTTGAGAGAAAGTTTTTTGGATGAATGAATATATTTAAAGTTTATTTACTTATTGTAAAATATAGAAACAGTAGAATTGTAAAGAATATTTTTCCTGAACTAATGAGTAAATGGGATTCGCGTGCGGTGAGTTTCCCCACCACAGTACAACTATTTTATTTTTAATTGGAAGGTTGACCAAACAAGCATTTCAGAATTTCAGGATTGCCTTAAGCTCATTAGGTAACTTAATTTATGATATTGACGTAAACATAAAGTCCGTCTGTCTTGGTGGATAGTAATTTGAGGTCGAAAATGAACGTCAAAGCTGCATGACTGATCGAAATTTTCATGTTAGAAGAAAGTCTGTAGCAACGGAGATGAATTTTATCAGATGCGGGTGGAACTCCAATTTACATTTTTAAATTCAGTCCAGTCAATACGAAAATGCATCTCGATCACCGTACTCTCTGTCATAACTAACTGAATCTCTGTATTACAGATCTACTTTTCAAACAAAAGAAGGCGCTCTTTGGCGCACTTCATTGAGCAAAGTGTGCAGACTTTAAGTTGTTATGCTAATACTGACTTACAGCCGTCGCATTCTTCTTTTGATCATGCCTTACAATCCGTCGCTATATCAGCACACTTTAAGGTTTTCTTTTTACTGTGTAGGTTATCATGCTAATTTTACATGCAAATCTTAAACAATTTCTTGGTTTGTTAGAACTAGTATAAAGAATGTCATTACAGTGAACTCTAGATAGGCTTGTAAGTTAGGGTGTTTCAAAAATGCATTGCAAATTTGTTTTCACTATATAGAAAATCCGTAATTTTTTTTTCAAAATTCGAATGTACTTTAAAATCTAATTTAAATAACGTGGAGAAATTTTAAGTTTTCGAAAAATTAAACTCATGTTTCAAGATTTTATCGAAACGCGCCAAGTTTTTGAGGGATTTAAGAGGAGTGTCTACGAAATAAAATCATACAAATAACTTTTATTTTTAACTTAATGGACAATTTGAGTATTTAACAGGACTTTAAAACTTTTTTCAATTGTTTTAACAAAATCAAATTATTTAAACAATTATTTACTCCATGAAAATGTAAAAAATAATCGTATTTTCTAATTAAAATGCAATATTTTGTCATTGTTTAGAGAAGTAAATTTTTCTATAAACATTCAATTATTTAAACAATTAATTATTACTTAATTGCAAAAGATAATTATATGTTTCCTATTTTATTTCATTTCTTCGTTATAAAAAACAGCTTGAGCAAATAAAGATTGTTCAAACAAATAAAAATGTATTAAACATTGACTGTTTAAATAATTGAACGTTTTTAGACAAATTTACTACTCCAAGCAATAACAAAATATTGCATTTCAATCAGAAAATATGATTACTTTTTACATTGGTGGAGAATAAATGATTGTTTAAATAATTTAAATTTGTTAAGAATGTGAAAAATTGATTGAAAAGTCATGGTCAATATTAGAATTGTCCATTAGTAATTATTTGTGTGAACAAGTCGACGGAAATTGCTAAAAACTCACAATAATACGTAAAAATGTAGTTTTTGAATTTTTGGGTCACATTTAAGGCGCTGCGGGGAGAGTGCATGTGGGTAAGGAATGCAATTTATTGGTATGGTTTTCTTTTGTACACACTCCTTTAAATTTCGAAAATTACAAATTTCCCCGTCTTCATTAAATAGGATTTTGAAGTACCTGCTTCTAATATTTGAATTTTTTTAAAAAATAGGGATTTTCGTTTTTCAGAAATGGTAACTTTTGAAAGGGTGTCTTGCCCTGTAACTCAAGAAGCGTTTTTTGAACCACTCTAATGTTAGTGTTCCACGATAAACCAATTTGTACTAAAATGTTTTTTTTTTTAGAATTGATACGCATACATTAATTGAAACAATTAAATAGGTTGCATTGAGTTACAAGATTTCTTGAATTTTTTCAAAAAATTAGTATCAAAAGATAATAAAATAAGATTTTTGTGCAGCAAACAAAAAAATTGTATCAAGAGTCTATTGAATTGCTTTTTTAAATTGTTTGAATTGACAACGTTTTTTTTTTAAATTGTGAAATGTAGAAAAATGGATTTGCAAATGTAAAAATTACATGTACGCACTCAATATTCCATAACTCCTAGCAATTAGTTCCTGGGTGGATACTGGTTATTCTGCTATTTCTTCTGCAGTCATTTCCTTAACCTCGCCGCTATTCATGTTTACTTTCGCCCGTACTAAAAGTCGTGAAACACGTGTAAATATTGCACGAAGAACGGTGTGCTTGCATGATGTTTTACCCAATATTGCACAGATTCCACCATTGGACGTCGATAATACAATTTGTTCTCCAATTGGTATGATATTTTGGACACCATTTTGGTCAGGATTTTGGGAATGATTTCTTGTTTTCAATCGAATTGGCATGTCTGGAGGAAAAACGTATCTTCGGAGTTCGAATATCTGATTTGGATTGTTGTGGGGTATAAGGCGAATTAATTCAAGATCTTCAAATCTATGTCCAAGTACGGTTGTAAAAGTTTGCTTGACAGTAGGAGTCTTCGATCTGATACGAAGAGGTTGTTCGGCGGGGGGTTGAGATCTGGCAGAATTCTGAGGGTTGGCAACAGAATCTGACGTGTCTGGGCAATGCCTTCTACGAGAAGAAGAAGAAGAAGAAGGTCCACAGCGATGAACATCAAGATTAGGGCCATCATCAGGCAAACGCTTGGACTGTGAACTTAATTCTGAAACACGAAATAAATTATTGCATTTCTGTTTTGAGTAATTCCGCAATTTTCCGATCACATTCCGAGTTATAAATGTGATTGCCATTGAGGGGCTCAATTCCATAAATGTCTATCATTTTTTCTCGTTCAATACGTTTTCCACATAGAAACTTTTTAAATGAATTAGTTTTTTTAAGAATATATATTCCAGTAGAAAATTAAATTTTCCATTTCTTTTATTTTTACAAAAAACGTGGGGTGCAGTTCCGAATAGCTGAATTCTCCGATTTTATTCAACATGTTTTTTTAAGTTTTTCTCAGCCAATACGCAAAATTTTGCAAAATTTTTCAGACAAAAATGGTAGATCTCATTAAGATACAAATTTTCTTTTGGAAACATTTTTTCGCACGAGTGATAGTTTTCGTGACAATTAGTGATACATCTAACGCTCAACTAATTCGGCACTGTGCATTACCGTGGCAACATGCCCTAAGTGGCAACAAAATTAACTAGGCATCTCTGTCACTAATTACAGAAATAATGCTGGTAAAATCCCTACCATTTCCCACTACCCTCTTCCAACTTCTCGTGGGGAGCGTAAAAGCACCCCTGTGACTGGCTACAGAAATAACGTTGGTCAAACTGCTTCCCTTTTTCCAGGTCTCGTGTGGGGAGGATCGGGAAGGCACCCCGTTGACTGGTCAAAGAATTAATGTTGGTCAAACCCTTACCCCTTTCCCAAATCAGATGCGTCACTAATTTTCTCAAAAAATACAACTTGTAGAAAATAATATTAAAAAAAAGAAATGTGCATCTTAATGAGATCTCCAGCTTTTATGAAAAATATTTAGCGAATTTTTTTGTACTGGCTGAACTAAACGCAAAAATCATGATATTTAGTTTTTTTATTCATAAAAATCGATGTATCCCCAATTTTCGCGAAAACTATCACTCGTAGATACAAATGTTTAAAACAAAAATGTGTATCTTTTTTAGCTGTTCAACTTCATTTCCAATATTTAGCGAAATTATGCATATTGGCTCAGATGAACGCAAAAAGCCATGACTCTTATGCGATTCTTTATAAAAATCGATTATCACTAATTTTCGTGAAAATTATTCTCAGAAAAAAATGCATTTTGTTGAGATCTATAACTTTTGTTAGCAATATTTTGCATATTGGCTTATAAAATGCAAAAAAACATGATTTTTATGGTTTTTTTTGTGGGTTTACCATGAAAGTCGCTTTGCCGCTAATTGTAATAGATAGATAGATAAACGTTTATATTTCGACATGCTGGCCTTAAAAAATTGACTTGCTTACACTTCCATTTTTTTACCAAATTTTCTTGTAACAAATATACAAGCATAAAAAGCTTGAAGAAAACCCTTATGATTTTACAATATTCAAAACGCTGTAACCAAAATCAACACAAAGCTCACCAATGAATTTCTCGTTGAAATTTAGTTCAGGAATTACACTGACCTCTTGGAAAACTTTGTTAATTTCAAATAACCTCTAACTGACCTTCACCGTTACAATTGAGCTATAACTTGGGTACGTACCTAAACGTAAAATTTTTCGCTCTATCGATTGCAGATGTAAAAAAGGGGGTTTCCATGTGAAAAAGACATAGTTGACCTTCAAAAACCCATGAACGTCAACTTCAAGGTCAAAATGAAGGACACCATTGAATTCCTCGATGAAATTTACTTCAGGAATGACCTTCACTTTTTTGAAAAATATTTTACCGAAGGAAATTTCCAACAATCCCGGGGGTTTTTAGACACCCTGTATAAGCAATGACTACAATCAACGCACTTTGTATCAAAAGGTAATATGTTTATTGCTTTCATAATCACAAATTAATTCCGAGCGAAACTCACGTTTTGCCCACTTCGATCAGTGGGACGGTCATCGAAAAAGTTTTAGTTGAAATAACTTATCGCAAGAATGTATGAGAATACAAAGGGGACAGCAATGCGAATTGAGAAATTTCTTTTCTGCAATTTACACACTCTTTTGGATCAGTGGGTAAACTAAGATATTTTTTTTTGAAGATTTGGAGAAATTGTTCTTAAACTGTACGGATCACGCTCGTGATTTTTCTTACAAAAAGTATTGAACGAGGGTGGTTCAAATATGATCGAAACAAATACTCTGACACGTTTATTTACGATCGAAAAAATTTACAAAAATTTACGGTGTTTCTAGGTATTTCCCCTCACAAGTTACGCATTTTGCCTACCTTTCACGAACTCCTCTAATTTGTCGTGGGTGTAGAATCTTTGACCTCCGAGAGCTTCTTCCAGTGGTTCAAACATGTGGTAGTCGCAATAATAGAATCTACACTACCAGTACTGATGCCGAGTTTAGCCAAAATGTCTCGAACATTCATCCTACGGTCCTCCAAAATCATTTGTTCTACGTGGCGAATGTTGTCTGGTGCCATGCTGGTTCGCGGTCGATGATCATGCGGCTCATTCTCGACGGTTTCGCGGCCATCCTTGAGTGCTTTGGCCCATTTAAACATAGCAGCCCTACTCAGTCACTTACTACCGAACTGATTTGCAAACACAGAAAAATTTCCGTGTTTTTAACGCCTTCCCACTTTAAAAAACGAATGAAGAAACGTTGCGCACGGCGGTCGGCATTTGACGTTCACTTATGGTCGTAGTACGCGGGTGAAACATGCGCTCCCGACGAAAACTATGCCACACTGTTCGTAAGGGACCCAACTATCACATACTCAAGCCACGAATTTCAAAAAATACATGCGCGTCATCTACAGCGTTTGTCTCGATCATATTTGAACCATCCTCGTAACAACAACGACCCAAGCAGTGAATAACAATGCGAGTCCAACAACGAAAGATGCGCAAGTGTTCGAAATATAGTATTCAAGTAATACTATTTCTATTTTTATTAATGAGAAAAGTGAACAGGAATAAATAAGATACGGCAGTTTCCGATTTTGCAGTTAAAGTAGCTCTTCATAATTGAAAAATCTCCTTTCCACGTCTCTTATCTTGAGTTCGCACGGGATCCAGTTTCCTTGTTTCTAGAACAATCCGGTGCATGTAATCGCCTAGAAATGGTCAAAGGATCTACCCCCAATGACTCTGCAAGCTCATCTTGCGTTGTACGCGGGTCTTTATTGAATAACGTCTTTAATTCCTCATCCTTGATCTTTTTCGTCAGATTTTTGACTGTCTTCGATCAGTACTCACACTTTTTATTCGATGGAGTATAATCTCCGTAAGTTTTCAAAAGCAATCACTGACTTTTAGCAGCACTTTTCTTCGAATTTAAGGTAAAATGTAAAACGAAAATAGTAATTATATGCCTCAATGCGATATAGTACAAGTAACGCCATCTCTTAGAAACCCTCAAAATGAATGCACGCTCCCAATATATAAGCGTGCAAAGTTGCTACGTTTAGACTCAATCGCGAAAATTCTGATTTCTGTAAAGCTAACTAATCCAGGCTTTTATTAATACTGTAACTAATTAATATTTTACTGGATTATTAAAATGTCTAATTATACTATAGTCGTTATCTCTGCTTGCTTTTCTACAATACTTAAATTTTATAAGAGTCTTTGCAAAAAAATTATTTAAAAATTTCTATCGAACTGATCTCCACTTTTATGCAATCTTTCACGTTTTAGAGAAAGCTGATTTCTAAATGGCAAATTATTAAAATGTCTACTCTAACGGATCACTTAAAGCTATGAGGAACTAATTCGAGAATTCTAGAAAATATGTTAAAATAATTGGAAGAAAGAGTTCACACATTTTTTGTTTCTGAAATCTCTACACTTGAGGCATCACTAAATCTACAAATTCGTTCCTAAAAATTTGTAAAATTTCTCAAATTTAACTGTTGAAATCGCTTGCAATAATTCTTTTATTAGAAGAATTTTTGCAATGTGAAAGCCTGTCTGTATGTCTATCTGTATGAATACTAAAGGTGAAGTTCGTCAGCTTGCCATTTTGGATAATTGTTGAGACTGCTTTTTTCAAAATTAAACAATTCTCTGTAGGGCTATTTGTAATAATTAAAAAGACAAACATTTTCCCTAATTACTTTTTTTGCACAAAAATTACTTTGTGAAAGAACTATAAGATTAACATAACAAATTTTTGAATTATTTCGAAAAATTTTAATTCTTACGGTACAAAAGTAAGGGATACGTATTTTTTATTTTATTCGTAAAAAACTATGCAAATTCAACGACGCTTCTGTTTTGGTCAAAAAGTGAGCGCATTCTGAAAATTTTTGAGTCCACTTTTTTTCGAAATTAAAAATCCTTCGAACGGTTATTTACATTACTTGAAAAATATGATTATTTTCTGCTAATTACTTTTTTCATTAAAAAAAAATTATCAGAATTATAGCACTTACAAAATATAAAAAAATAAACTTAAACGCAAATATTCAGATAAATAAAGCATGATATAAAAAGAAATTTAGAAAAAGAACGTTACTTTTAAAAGGCCCTACAAGATTGTCATAACCAACTATTCAAGTTTTTCGAAAAATTGAACATCCAAATTTTGACAGTACGAAAAGTGAAAAATTTAATTTTTTAGCCAAACTGTGCAAGATAAGACGAAATAAAAATGACTGAAATTTGTTTGTCCAAAAAAAAACTACAAATTTTATACCAAATATTTTTTGATGGAATGCGTAGTTTTGGGTCAATCGGGAAAAATTACACCGACATTAAAAAAGTCTAATCATGAAAAAAATGATGCAAGGCACGAAAACACATCAGTGATAAAAATCATGCATTCAAAAAAGATCTACAATTTGTAATGAACTTTTGTTATAATAATGCGTTCAAAATGAAAAAAGAAAATAATCTTTTTAGAAAAGTAACACAAGCAACATTTATAATTTAACTATTTGGATTTGGTAATCCGGTTATAAAAAGCTTAAAAAATGTTGCTTCAGGCGAGAAATTGGTAACTTGTTTTTTCTTTTAGGGCTCATTGCAAGGATTAGGGTGAACTCAAAAGTCTTCTAGCGGACGAAGAAACAGAAAAATCAAGTTTTAAATTTTTAAAATTTCGATTGCACGTTAAAATTCCATATAGAAGCTAACGGAATAATGGCAATAGTTTTTTTTGCAACGGTAAACAGTTTAAAAAAATATAATACGTATAAGGCCTGTTGACTGCTACACTTCAAACGTATCGCCTGTAAGAAATGCAATAAATGCAAAATTTCGATAATTCTTAGTTGTAGAAATAATTTCTAGAATTCTGAATTTACATGTTGAACGCTCAATTAAATCATTTCCCTTTAAAAAGTTTTAATTTGGCAACATAAATTGAATTGCTCTAATTTGGGAATGTTAAATCAAAGATCATATTCGTTTCACTTTCAATGTTCTGTAGTGCAATTTGTTTTTCATTTGCAATGTAAAAATTGGCCTAATTAACTCTAATGTCAATTTATTATTTTAGTTATGCAATAATAATTTAAAAGTATATTGAACAGTCATGCAGGTGATCGAGAATCACAACAAATGATAAAAATTAAATATTTTATATCAGTAACTACGAGTGTTATAAATAAAATAAGAATTTCAAAAATATATTTAAATATATATTTAATAACTATAATAATTTAAATTCACGGATTGTGTTTAATATCTTATTGGAGAATTATATAGTTTAATTTTTGTCTTTTTGATTGATTCAATTAAAAATAGACATAAAAACGAAAGCAGTCATCCAAAATATATGCCCAATAGCAATGCATATGTTAAAAAATTAATTGATTTTGTTATAAACAAATAAGTGAATGAAAATAGTTTCCTGAACAAACAACTGCCTTAACTAACAAATGCACTGTTTAGATATTTCTGGACGAACAAAGTTGATTTTTTCGATGCAATTAATTGAACACAACTAGCTTCTAAATTATATAAAACATTTTAATAACAGTAAACAATTTATTATTGTAAACAACAATATTATGTATTTATAAATAAAATACCGCTTTTTAACGGAATTAATGGCAAAAACAAAAAAAAACAGTTTAAATTCTGATAAATACCCCAATGATGCATTTAATAATTACTCCCTAGTGAGCAATAAATATTCAACCAAAAATAAATTGCTTACATTTTTGGTTAAAAAATGGAATTAAAAAAACAGTTACTTTTTCATACAAAAACAAATTAGTTTTCATGTAAAAATGAGTCTCTAAAAATGAGTTCCAGTTTTCCAATATTAATATTTGAATTTAGATAATTTAATGGAAATATAGAAAAAATGTTCATTTCTAATTTATGGTATTAATTTCAGTTTTTATTGTTATTTAAAAATTAAGTTACTTTTGTTTATGTAAAATACAAATCTTAATACTTTTGTGAACGTCCAATGAACTTTGACAATACAATTTTTATATAAAAATATATAAGTGCTTAATATTTTTAATCTTTGAAATGTTGTGAAATTGTTAAATAAAAAAAATTAATTTTTGATTTTCCATTATTTTTATGCTGTGAAAATTTGAATTTTCTATTTATCAGGAAAATTTAAAAAAGTTGTTATGATAGTCTTGTAGAGCATTCAAAAAGCAACATTTTTCTTCTCAAAACTTTTTCACATACCGTGCGTTATTTGGCTTAAAATGCTAATTTTCATGTGTTTTTTGGAATCTTGTAAATGCTATAACTCAGGTTGTTTCTGGCTTTATCAAAAAAGTCATTAGGATACATTAATCGTCTTTTGAATATTATAAATATCCATGCAGAGAATTTTTTTAAAGAAAAAAAGTAGCCTCAAAAATTTGCAAAATGCGCTCATTTTGTGATTTTCTAATTAAAATGGATGGCTCATTAACTTATCCTTTAGTTTAGGAACCTTTAAAGAGTGTAATAAAGGCCAACTTAATAGATTAATTTTTTCAAAAGTTACCGTGCTCACAAACATACAGCCACACAGGCTGACCGACAGACCTACCGATAGAAAGAGACACATTACCAAGACCTGTTTTCGAATGAAGGACTGAATTCGTTTCTTGTCAAAATTTCGCTGTTCAGTGGGTCTATTCTGGATGCTTTAAATTCACTGATTGCGTTCCGGGATGATGCAGCTTTTAAATAGCTGTCTCCGAGAATAGTTAGAAGGTTATTAAGGATGATGATCTGACCTAGATATGCTCACAATATTGCAGACATACTTCTGCGTGAAAAGAACTAAGTGGTTTCATAAAAGAACGATCTAACGGCTTAATTTTTCCATTCAAGATGGATAATACTGGATCATTTATCGTTCGCTTCACTTGATTTATAAAGTGGTTAAACCAAGTTGGATAAAAAATATCTGTTTGCATGCACCCAGAAGATGACCAATACGAGACGTTTCTAAAGGGGCATTCGCGAGGCACTTTTAATTATATTTCACCCGAGAATAGATCATCAATGGTTGTACAAAATTACCCTCACCATTGCAGCAAATCGCTGCTGCTACAGTAAATTAAAGTCTTCTTGAACAGTCTTCTTGAACATAAAATATCAATTTTAAACCAAAAAAGAGAAATTTCATATTCAAACTAAATTAATACCTGACAAAAAGATGAATTTTAACAAAAAGTTTATTTTTAAACAAGAAAGATCAATTTCTGGGCAAAAAGGACGCATGTTTAATTCAAAAAACCAATATTTTTTTCAAAACAGTTTAATTTTCGACAAAAAAGATTAATTGAAGTCAAAAGTGCATTTTTAAATTAGAATTATGACTTCTTAAGGAAAAAAGATTAATTCTAAATCTCAAAAGAGGAATTTTCCATTCAAACCAGTTTAATAATCCGCGAAAAAGATGAATTTTAACAAAAATTTGATTTTAAATAAGAAGTACGACTTTCTGATCCAGAAAAGATAAATTCTTAATCCAAAAGGACGAATTTTCTATTCAAATCAGTTGAACTCCCAACAAAGAAGACTAATTTAAAAAAAAAGTTCATTTTTAAATAAGATGAATTGTCAATCCCAAGAGTAAAAAAATGCACTATTTTTATTATTTAAAACAAGCTATTTAACCTTAATGACAGAATTCACAGTTAAATAACAAAAATATTTAATCCAAGATTTATCCTAATTGTCATTAATTAGTTATATATAAATCAATACTTCTTCGCAATGCGTATTCACAGAAAAATATTTTCTCTTAACTGAAAATGCTGAATATTAAAATATATATTTAATAATTATTATTAAATTTACTGATTGTTATTAATTTTTTATAACAGTATTACGGTTAATTGATTTGCACCATGATTTCATGAAAAAAATAATTTTTTTCCAAGAAACTTTTCCGATTGTTTTGTCATTTTTGTTACTAAACAATAATTATTAAGAGTTTCTGAAACATTTTCTTAGAAAAATATTACTATTTACGTGTCTTCCACTTGATTTAGGAGCAAAAATCATTTCTTTAAGTGAGAAAGTGTTTACTTGTTTAATTTTTTTATCTTATTCATTGTAGAATAATAGCAACAAAATGTATGAAAAATAATTGACTGCTCATCACGAATTTTGAGAGGACGAGACAATTGCGTATAAAACCAGTACTGTTATTGTTAATACAAACTTATTTTCTGATGAACATCAGATTGAAATTAGCATATTTGACCTAATTAATACATTGTTAATACATAACACATAATCAAATTTAAATATATAGCTTTAAATTCTTGTAAAGCGTATATAGTAGAATAATTTTGAAAAACAGAAGCAATTTATATTCAACTCTTTAAAAATCGTTTCAAATATTTAACGACACAGAAAGTTAAAAAAAGTAATTATTCAATTAATTTTTTCAGATTTTAAAAGATTTTGGTCCTTGAATTATTGGACAAATGCTAATGATTTTCATCGAAGACATCCCAACCCGTTCCGTTAGCTAAATGGGTTAGGGCGTCATAATCAAAAAATTCTATTGATACTATGTCTAAAAAATAATTACGAATATCCTTGATATTCATACCACTGACATTATTTAATTCTTTTCTGGTAAATAACAAATCTTATTTTCATTCATCCATATTGGAACGAGATTATAGAGAACCTGCTTTGATGCTACAAGTTCTACAGTATTAGTTTGAGCTTTAAAAGTGGGTCTAATTTGTTTTAAATGCAGATCCTACTTTGACGCTTGACGTGAAAAAAAGATCGATTGCCGACACTTTTAGCGTCAAGGGAAAGTCTAAATTTCATTGAAATCGCTGCTTATTAATAACCTACTTTACGGCTTCCATTGCGCACTAAGGTATGAGTTACGGCTTTGAAGTAGGGCCTAAATTTGGACTTGGGTCTTCTCGATAACAAAACAAACACTCAAATGTTTTGTGAAACGAATCATTCAATATCTTAGACAATAATTCTTTACATTGTTATAAATAAGGATTAACATTTTTGTATCCAACATTCATAACAAGAATAATAAAAGGAACATTTTCTCTGCATTTTGTGAAAAATGAAGTGAAATGTACAAAAATGTAATTGAAAATTAAAAAAATTACTTTTCAACTTCAATTCTAAGAGGTCTATGCATAAACGCGGAAAAAGTGTATTGAACAAACTCTAAATGCCAGGCATGTCTGACGCGCGCGTTTTTAAAATTTTGTTAACGCTTTGATAAAATTTTGGTTTACAGACGTAATAATCTATAACTCCTTTTGATCCATCCCGGGGAGGCGACTGGGCAGTCCACGATTTCTTCTGCAGTCAATTGCGAAACCTCGCCGCTATTCATGTTTATTTTCGCTCTTTCTGAGATCCCAAAAATAGAGGTGAATATTGGACGAACACTCGTGCTGCTGCTTAATGATTTGTCCAATATTGCACAGACATCGCCATTGGACGTTGATAATACAAGTTGTTCTCCGGTTGGCATGGGAGACATAATACGATATTTTGTTATCAATCGAATTGGTTTATCTGAAGGAAAAACGTATCTTCGAAGTTCAAATATCCGATTCGGATTATTGTGTGGAATAAGTCGAAGAAATGCCAATTCTTCAAATCTATATCCAAGTACTTTGGAAAATTTTAACCTAAAAGTAGGAGACCTTGACCTGTCACGAACAGGTGGTTCGACAGGTGGTGGAGACCTTGAAGAAGAACTAGGTGTGGCATAATGTCTGTCAGGAGGAGAATATGATCCAGACCGATGAACATCAGACTTAGGATCACCATCAGACAAACTCTTGGTCTCTGAACTTAATTCTAAAACAATAAATACAGGATTACAATTTTGTTTAAAGTACCTGCACAATTTTATGTTGGTAGATGACGAGTTGTAAATGAGGTTGTAATTATGAGGCCCAATTCTATAAACGCCTTTAATTTCATCTCGTTCAATGGTTTGAGAAAACGTTTTCTAATCAAATAACTACATTTAAAGATTATTTACTTATTGTAAAAAATAGAAACAGTAGAGACGTAAAGCATGTTTTTCCTATATAAATGAGCTGTGCTCTAATAAAATTCAATCATTTTAAAAAAATTTAAGAAGATACAGCAATACAAAATATAATTTCGAAAACATTATTTAAAAAATTATTCTTCGTAAGTTATAAAATTTCACACGGGTTCATTTTTTTATACTTCTCAACATTCTAAAAAAGCTAAGAAATCTCTGTCTAAAACTTCAAAAATGTTCCATTCGTGCACAATTATAAACGAGTCTTGCAAAGTCTTCCAATTGCTTTTTTGAAATTTTTGGATATCTTCGAAGCTTAAAATTAATTAAAAATAAAGTGAAACATATGTCACTTTACATTTTCCCAGATATCTTATTGTGGGTATCAAACATTTTCTTAAACTGGTACCCAATTTAAAAAAATTAATAACAATCAATATGTTCTCTTCCATCAACAATAATTCAAATCATTCAGTCATAAATGTTTTTAGGAACCCAAATTACTTACAGTAACTTCTCACCCACCAGGCAAGATTGGAAATGGAATTCGAGTTAGATGAGTTTCCCCACCACAGTAAAAATCTTTTATTTTCAATTGGAAAGTTGACGGAACAAGTAAAAGATAACATTCATAGGTTATTGTGCTAATCTTAAATGCAACCCTTAAACAATTTCTTGGCTTGTTAAAAACTAGTATAAAGAAAGTTATTACAGTGAACCCTAGATAGGCATGTAATTTAGGGTGTTCCACAAATGCATTGCAAATTTGTTTTCACTTTATAGGGAAAGAACCCCCCCCCCCCCCCCCCCCCCCCGCCTTCAAAAAATTCCAATTTCCGCAGAAAGAAAATCCGTGTTTTTTTCTAAATTCGGATTTATTTTTAAATCTCATTTCATTAACATGGAGAAATTTTGAGTTTCATAAAAATTAAACACATGTTCCAGGGTTTTATCGAAACGTGCCAAGTTTTTAAGGAATTTAAGAAGAGTGTCCGCGAAATAAAACCATACTAATAACTTTCATTTTTAACCTAATGGACAATTTAAATATTTACCATGACTTTTAAACCGAATTTTAATTGTTGGAACAAACACAAAATATTTAACCAATTATTTATTCTCCAAAAATGTAAAAAAATAATCGTATTTTCTGATTGAAATGCAATATTTTGTCATTGCTTGAAGAAGTGAATTTTTCTGAAAACATTTAATTATTTAAACAAATAATTATGCTTATTTTCAAAATTTTTTAAAATCTTACAGGAGATGTCTACTTTTTCCAAATTGGTGTCTTATGCTACTTTTTGTTTTGGAATTAAAGAATCAGAAAGTGGTAAATGTATTCTTTCTATGCACTATAGAGTCAGAAAGATAATTGTATGTGTTCTATTTTATTTCATTTATTAAGTTATCAAAAAAACTGCTGGTTTTAGACAAAATTACTACCTTAAACCATGATAAAATATTGCATTTTAATCAGAAAAAACGATTAGAATTTATTTGTATGAACAAGCCGACGGAAATTGCTAAAAAGTGACAATAATAGGTAAAAATGTAGTTTTTTGGTCATATTTGAGGCGCTGCGGGGAGAGTCAAGGCGGGTTAAAAATTCAAGTTATTGGTATGGTTTTATTTCGTAGACACTCCTTTAAATTCCCAAAAAATTGGAATGTTTCGAAGAAACCCTGGAACGTAAATTCAACTTTTCGAAAATTCAAAATTTCCCTATGTTAATTGTTTAGGATTTCGAAGAGCCTGGTGTTCATATTCGAATTTCGAAAAAAAAATTACGGATCTTCTTTCTCCGGAAATGGAAACTTTTGGGAGAACGTCTTGCCCTGTAGCTCGAAAAGCGTTTTTTGGAAACTATTAAATGAATTGCATTGAGTTTCGAAGTTTTCGAAATTAAAAAAAAAGTAGTATTAAAGACAAGAAAATAAAATTTAAGCACAGCAAACAACAAAAATTACATCACGAGTCTATTACACTGCATTTTATATTGTTTGAATTGACAGTTTCCGTTTTTAATTGGAAAATTTATTACAGAGAATATTTTAGAATTACGTATGATAAACTGCATAATTTTATGATTGAAAAATTTAAACAGTGAACCTGACATGAAAAATTCGAAATCACACTTATTTTAAATGGCAAAATATCCAGTTATATGAAATTTGTGATATTTGATATAATTGTTCAGATTATTTTAAAAAAAAATTGTGAAATGTACAAAAATGTAAATTGAATGTAAAAAGTACGTGTACGCACTTAATATTCCATAACTCTTTGCGATTAGTTCGTGGGAGGATACTGGACATTCAGCTATTTCTTCTGCAGTCATTTCCTTTACCTCGCCGCTATTCATGTTTACTTTCGCCCGTACTAACAGTCCTGAAGCACGTGTAAATATTGCACGAAGAATTGTGGTTTTGCATGTTCTTTTATCCAATAATGCGCAGAGTTCGCCATTGGACGTCGATAATACAATTTGCTCTCCGGTTGGTATCATATTTTGGGCATGATTTTGGGCAGGACTTTGAGAACGATTTCTTGTTTTCAATCGAATTGGCATGTCTGGAGGAAAAACGTATCTTCGGAGTTCGAATATCCGATTTGGATTATTGTGGGGTATAAGGCGAATTAATTCAAGATCTTCAAATCTATGTCCAAGTACGTTTGAATAAGTTTGCTTAAGAGTGGGAGAATTCGATCTGTCACGAAGAGATATTTCTACAGCTGGTGGAGACCTGGCAGAATACTCAGGGTTGGCAAGAGAATGAGACGTGTCTGGAGAATGTCTTGTACGAGAAGAAGAAGAAGGTCCACAGCGATTAACACCAAGATTAGGGACATCATCAGGCAAACGCTTGGATTGTGAACTTAATTCTGAAACACGAAATAAATTATTACATTTCTGTTTTGAGTATTTCCGCAATTTTCCGATTACATTCCGAGTTATAATTGTGGTTGCCATTGAGGGGCTCAATTCCATAAAACCAAAAACTCGTAGTGAAGTTCCGAATAGCTGAGTGTGACACTTGGCGACTAGGCCAACTTCATGGTACATATTTTTTGTTCAGAATATTCTTTTCTGCGAGTGATAGTTTCCGCGAAAGAGAATGACATATCGATTTTCATGTAAAAAAAAAACCCATTAACATCATGAATTTTTGAGTTTATCCCAGCCACTACGCAAAATTCAGCAAAATTTTTTGGATTAAAGTGATAAATCTCATAAGGATACAAATTTTTGTTGCTAAGCATTTTTTTCATGAGTGATTGTGGTAAGTGGCGACGAAAGTAATTAGTCACCTCTGTAAGTAATCACAGAAATCATGCTGGTCAAATCCCTACCATTTCCCCCTACGCATTTCCAGCTTCTCGTGGGGAACGAAAAAGCACCACTGTGATTGGTCACAGAAATAATTTTGGTCAAACTTAGAAATTAGAGACTTTCAAGCTCATATATCTCTTTTTTTCAAAATTTTGAAATCGCCATCTTGAATACGCCATTTTGAATTGAAAATTTTGATTTAAAAGTTTTGAACTCTCAAAAACTTACAAACCTTACTAAAAAGTAGATGTCCGACGGCTGATTGAAAATGATGAAATTGGTTTAATTGTTTGAGTTGAGTGAAAGATACTTGCAGGTTGGCATCCGAAAAAAGTAGAAAAAATAAATTTTAAAATCGGTTAATACCATCTGTTCCCTTTTCTTATTTAAAATTTCAAATTTTTGAAAATTCAAAAAAATGCCCCTATTGTTTCGAAAAATTGGGTTTTGCTCGGATTGAGTCCTATGCACGCATTTTTGAAAAAGTTGAATATGTTCAATATGAATATAAAATGATGATCCTATTACGCATAAACAATCTTTTCGTAGAGAAAGCTGATGGAGTACTCGCATGTGCCCCCCCCCCTAAAGGGGGGTGATAATTCATGGTGGAAATTTGTCAATAGTATACTGTTTTTTCAGCGAATAACTAGCCAAGAGTTCAGGAAAGAATTTTCTAGATTTATTGGACAGGGTGGTGAGGGGAGAAAGCGATTTTATTATGCCCCGATACATTAATAACCTAATGGGGGGGGGGGGGAGGACATGCGTATAAAATTATTCTAACAGCTTATTCCTACAAAAATTTGTTTTTGTCGTAATAGCACTATCATTTTTTACGCCTGACAGCTTGGTCTAATAAGTTGTCAAATTCGCTCAGCAAAAGGAGAATTGGCTATTTTTGAACGTTGAATAGATCACTACAATTTTTTTCGAAGAAACAAAATTACAATATGTTTCTTTTGTTGAAGCCAAAAAACTGGGCATTTTTGAAAAATTTTTAATTTAGCCAAATTTTTATTCGATTTACAATTTTTTATGATTATTCACTAGAAAAAACTGTACACTAGAAAAATTTGCCATTATTTTCAAAAAAAGAAGCAAAATTTTGGGAAATTCCCAAAATTTGAATTTCGAACCCACAAATATTTGTTGCTCAGCTCAAAAGATTTAACTGATTTGATAATTTCCACTGCGCCCTATTATGTATATCTTCAAATATTTTTCAGAGCCCAATATAAATATATTTTTCTTTAAAAAATATCTTCAAAAATCGAGCAATGTTACGTTATTGATGTTCCCATCAATAATTTTGCATGGTCTGATAAAAGTAATTTTTTCCAAAATTCTCCTGAAAAACTGAGTGGATGCAGTTGCGTTTCGAAAATTTCGTGAAGTCCAAAAAAATTGCTAAGAGATGAAGAAAATAAGAAAAAAGGTGTCGATCATCTAAGATTGAATAAAATACAATGAATGTCATTTATCTGTAAATCTCTTGTAGAATGAAGTGAATTGTGTGCTCATACACCGAATAAGTAAGTTCGTATTTTTTCCTTGATATTTTTCTTTCCTTCCAACAATTCTCTTATAAAAGCGTAAAAATATAAGTAAATGTACTTTTTCAAGCATATCCTAGGTTCCAATAAAAGTACATTTTTCCTCAAAGTTCTGTTGAAAAATAACAAAAAAACTGAGTCAATTATGACCTTTTGAAAAAATTGTGCACATTCCAATCAAAGAAATAATTTATCCTCTAATACTTTCTAGAAAGTGAGGAAAATTGATTAGATTGTGTCCATCTTCGAAAAATTTGCCAAAGTTCAATTCAAACTAATCCTCGTTAGACCGTTGCGAAGCAAGACAAAGGGTCCATTAGCTATGTTTTATTCACTGTTCATAACCATGGAATGACCTTGGGACGGCCGTGGGTGAACATTTACCCAATCTTGAACCACGCTTATTCCAAGCTTTTGTCATTGTTGAGCAATGTTGAGTCATAGTTCACCCATAAACCTTTTCTACGCGGGTGGCTACTAAAGCCGAAACTAAAACGAAAAGCTTCCAAAATCTATCTTCGCTCGATGTAATAAATTATTTCAACAAAATAGTATAACCGATTATCGAGTTTTTACGATGTAGTCTTTCTATCTGTCTGTCCGTTCGGCAACAATAATTTAACTCATAAGTTATCCTAATGACTTTTTTTGATAAAAATAAGATTCCCAGTTATAACATGTTCATAGTTTTATCAATGAATCGAAAATCCAAATTTTCGGCTGAACAACGCACAGTATAAAAAAGTCAAGAAAACAGAATTTGAATATTCTTGGAAAATCGAGAATTCAATTTTTATTGCACAAAAAATAATAAAAAATTCCATTTTATGGTCAAGTCATGTAGGATACGAAAAAAGATGAATGATCAAAAATTTTGGTCCTACAAAAAAAATCTACAATTTGGTTAAAATTCACTTCTTGATAGAACCCTTATTGTTGGTTTTGTTCGTGAAAAATAACATTGAAAATAAGAAAATAAAAAAAATAAAAAAAATTGTGGAAAAACGACCAAAATTATTAAAAAACAAATTTAACATAACCGGTTTACAAATGTCTGTCGAAAATCGAGCGCAAAGCGCGAGAATCATGATGAGAATGTGTACATCAAAGCCTACAGAGCTTTGTGAAACTTAATCTTTAACTATAATTAAGTAGGAAATTGAGAATGTGAAGACGTATATAAATACTGCCATCTAAAAGAGATCTTTTTGATAAAGTTTTACTTAAGGATTCCAAATGCAAAGAATAAATATCTGAGTGCGAAGCGCGAGGTAACCTACTCTTGGGTTATCGCTTATTACTGCGATTTACTGCATCTACCTCTCATCCCTAGAGCGTTCCTTGACGGCCTATTCCCTCGAATAGTCAGTGCCGTATCTGAAATTGTTGAGTTTCTGAGTCGGAACGCTATTGCGCCATACTGTTGTTCCAAGGTCAAAAACAACATAATGAAGTCAAGAGTTTTGACATGAAAAAAGGCTTCTATTATCTGCCGTTGAGGCTCTCGGCTGGTACAAAGTTTGAGTAGAATTGCATTTCATTTGTATTAATGCACTATTTACACGCATGTAGACAATGAAAGTTCTTGCGTCAGTTGGTACATGACAAAATTATTATCCTCTTTAAATAACACAAAAATTTTGTTTTCCCTAAAGCTTAAAATAATATTTACCAAAATAATAGATATATTATATCATTATATTTACCAATAGAATTAAGGAAAACTGTCAAGCATAAGAGAAGATTAGAGAAAATCTTCATCTTGTCTATGTAGAGGACAAACTGATTAATTTATGAAATTAAAACGTTATTAAAAATGTAGTCGATAAAAATTTAACTGTTTCTTTAGGTTACAGCATTCATACTGTACTCGTTATCTTGTATATTCCAGGCATTAACTTTGTCCTCTTGAGATATTTACAGTTGATAAGATTCCGTTAAAACGATAGTAATTTAGCTAGACAGTTTTTTTAAACTGATGTAACCATTTATGTAATATTTCATGATTAGCATTGAAGCTTCGGAAATTTAAAGAGTTGTATAGACGAATTTAATCTTTTATGAGTTTTGACTTTCTCATTTATGAGTGTGTAATATTATCGCCTGAATTTTCAATCTCTGGTTTTCAACGGATCTTTACGTTTCGGCACTCACAGAACCTCAATCATACACAGAGGCCAACTGAAGCATTGAGTTTCGAACTCTAGGACCTCTAGATTAGATGCGTCGGTTCAATTTTTCGATTAGACAAAAATTTAAAAAGCTTGAGCCGTTTCAAAATTTAAATAAATTTTTTTTTTAATTTTAGAAATTTTTGTAAAATTTTCTGGTACGCGTAAAAAATATTTGCAAATGAGCATAATGCCGTTTTTAAATTCGATAAAACTTCAAAAAGTTATATGCTTTCAACATTTTAAAAATGGTCAAAAAAAGGAAAAAAAATATAATAGGTTAAGAAATATCAATCCAAATATTTACTAAATCTAAAATATATGTTTTTCGAAACTGTTATTGTCACGTCCCGAACAAAAGGCAAGGGTAGTTTGGAAAAGAGTTAGCAAGAGCGAGAGACCAGTGCGCTGATTATTTCATCCTGCTAAGACCTGACAATTTATTTGTTTGTGGGTACGTGTGTCACTATCGGTCCTATGGGAACCGTGTCAGTTTCAGTATTTAAATGAGTGAAAGATAGTTAAGTTACCATATAATTTATTAGAAAGAATAAGAATAGAAATAACAGTTACATAAAATAAACTTACATGTACCTTTTTTCTATTGGAAGGTCGAGAGAGAGTTGCTTTGTCGACTGGATCTCCGTTTTGTATTGTAGGGCAGCGACGAAACCCTACCGGATGTTTCTATGAACACGTTAACTATTTTGCGGTGACATAAAAGTACACGACATAGTCAAGGCAGTTCGTACTTCATGGCTCGAGTTGACAGTATGACTGCTTGAACGGAAAAGACTCAAACTTCAAGGGTTCGTTGCTGGGTCCTCAAAACTCCTGGCACGCGATCCGTATATTAAAGTTGAGCGACGTTGTCGGTACTCACGTACAGTTAAAATGCAATTTTTAAATATTTCATTTCCATTGGGGTTCAGGTTACTCGAGTTTAGAATATTTATGTCTTGTCTGCTGAGACTTCCGGTGAACGGTTGTCTGTTTTCTATTTCAGCGAGGCGTTATTTTTATTGCGCGACTCTCCCTGTTGAGTTTCAACAATTCGTGCGCGTGACTCATGCTATCGTCAGCAATCGTGGTCAGCAATCGCGACTCTTTCCTCTCGACCTTGCATAATTATCGATTCTATATGCTACTTATCGGTACTTTTCACATTTAGTCAGACACTTTTCATTACTACGTCGTCTCACTACTTGCATGTTCTTTCACTTGTTGTACCTTTGCAGGTGGCTGATAATTGAACATACATATTTAATCGATTAATTTAAGTTAATCCTAGGTGTGTACTCGTAATCCATATATTTGAATTCATTTTTGAATTGGTTGATGTGTAATTGATTAAGATTATGAATACATTCGTATGATAATAATTAAAATTGTAATTATTTTATAGTGACTGAGTCTGCAATTACATCCTCTAATTGACTGAGCATATGTTAAGTTATCGGCATTCTCCTGAGTTCTTATCCCTGCATGGTATTACATTATATATCGTGTAGTTTCTATCTTACCGACCGTAGTTAGGTTCCAACTCGGAGGAGGCCGGTAATGCGTATAAGTTACCACGATAGTTTGCTTCTACTTTAAGAATTATTATTTATTAATGCAGTTATTCAAAATAAGTTGCTTATAGCTAAGCAATTTTAAAAAATTTGGGGACGTAACAATCCTTCCTTCTTAGAATCATCATGAGTTTTTAATTTCCGGAAGATTTTATTTATTTATTGGGACTTCTTCGAGTTGGTTAAATAGCCAATCTTTAGCTCAATGTTTGGTGCGATGTAGTAGTGAATTGTTTGTGAATTTCTTTGTACGCGATTCTACTGTGGAGACAAGTGTGTTCTATGCATATTTTCGATATTTGGCTATGGTACCTGGTCTTTATTCTTATATACTCTCATCTTGTTCAATTTTAATAGTTAATGCATGCTCCACTTGGATTTTTATGATGTCAGCAAATTTATCCTGATGTCACTTCGGCGTTCGGGAGAGATCTCTCCTCAATGTTCTTCAGTCTTGGTTCAAAAATAGATTAGGATATTGATGCTTCCACAATTTCTCTTTCTGAATATTCGACGAATCGTTATAGGCCACTTGATTTACGGAGAGGAGCTGTCGTTGCTCTTGGATAACCGCGTTCACGGATAAAGTTATAACCGTTATAATTCGCCTTCCGGTAAGATGACATCTTCCTCATCTGATAACGAAAATTTTGCAGAATTGTTAAAGGATATTTTTGGAGATTGTCCCACTGGCTGTGAAGTCAATAGTGCTCGATCGGGGGTAGTGAATGAGAGTTTTGACAAGTCGGTGATGGATTTTGATTTGAATTTAGTTAATTCTGAACCGGGAGTTGAAACAAATGTGTCTTTTGGTGATCTTCCTTGTTTGGGTGGCTTTGAGGAGGACAGTGTTAAAATTAGAATATCGGATATTGAAAAGGCCTTAACAATGTTCCAATTTGCTTTTAGGAACATTTCCCGTAGCGAGGGGCAAGATTGGACGGAGGAGTCAGGGGCGGTCTGGCGTCCCGCCGTTTTCATCTGACTTGCTGCAAAGAGGCTCATAGTATGTTGTATGTACGGGCTGAGGAGATTCATGATCTCATCGTCTAGCAATTCTCTTCGGAGATGAATGCAGGCTCACGCACGTGTACACATGTGCACCCACACTATCCAGTGTGTCTGGGGTAAGCTGACAAGGCTGTTTGGAGTTTCTCTATTTCTTTTTCTCTTTTCAATGTGCTTTACGTTTTAGTTCTTTGTTTGTTCCACTCAGGAAGCCTCCAGCCATCGCTTCTGCTTATGTGGGCATTATGTGCACGTGACACATAGAGAAGTGTCCTGCCTATGTGGCAATGCTCTGCGAGACTCGACAGGTACGATTAATTTGGTGTTTTACGTCGCCATTAAATGCTGACGTATTGATAATTCTTTTATATACATTTTCCTTTGGGTTTCAGTTCCTAAGATCGAGGCCGTATGGGTTGCCGACCTAGAGAATGAGGATTTCGGCCATTCCGAGTCCGAGGCGCCAGAAAATTCTGATTTTTAACCATGCCTGAACGCTTGATGTGATACATTGTGTTTTTGAAAAACGATGTGTATGTGTGATTGTGGTGTTCTAAAATAAAATGTGTGGATATTTATTTGACAAATGTACGTGTTGATTCAACGACATATTGTTGTGCTTTTCTTGAATATATACCGCTGTTTCAAGGCATACATTTTATGTTTATTTTGCACCCCCTTTCTTGACTTAAAGGAATCCCAACTTAATTTATTCTAATGATTCTGCTGGTCAAAGATTCTGAGATAAAAAGGACGGTTTTACAAGATGAGCTTATTCACACGTATGTTATTTTGTCCAAACTTTTCCTCAAAATAGATGATGGTTCTTTTGAAAACTCTAACACGCCTTAGCTTAATTCATAATAAATTCGTAATAAATTAATGAAATATGATCTTAAGGTTTAAATGATTCGAGCGTTGGTCAGCCTCTTTGTTGGTGTTGGGTGATTTATAGTCACGCATATGCGTGTATCTTGGCTGCTATTTTATGGGTCTGCTGTTTCCTTTCTGTAGGCGGTGCTTTGTTTCCTATCGCTGTCGGTGTACGTTCCACGTGCGAATGGCCATCATGGATACTGACATCATTTCATGCTGCTGTGAGCTTCGTTCTTCTCTTCTAATTCTCGCTCCCATTTTGTCGGAATGCTGCAGTCTTGCTATTGGTGTTCCTCTCATTATGCCGGCGGAGTCTGCGTACTGCTTTAGTATTTCTATGTCCAAAAATATCACAATTCTCCAGTAACTGTGCGTCAGATGTATGGAATCCAGTTTTTCGTAGAATAATCCAAGATTGTCATTTACTGATTTAATGTTGCACTGCGTGTAATGTCCTGGAATTATTGGCAGAATGAGGACTAGGATCTATTTTCAGTGAAGGTGCCCTGACGTTTGATTGAACCAGTCTATCTGCGCGTTAAAATTATATTAATAAAGTTATAATGATTATTTATAGCTCACTAGTTTTCAGTAGAAGAAGGAAAGAGGCGGTAAGAAGGCAACATCCAAATCCTCTTCCTTTTATTTTTCTTTCGTTTTCCTTTATTTTTATTTAACACCATTATTTGTTAATTTATAATTTTTAGAATGTTTCTATAGGGTTAATTATTGCTCATCGAGCCCCAAAACTCTTCCTAGGATTCCTCACTGTTAGTGGTAGTATTCTCAATTTTTGCAAAACGTTTATTTCTTAAGATCTCCTCGATATAGACATTCATTGTGTTTAACATATACATCTTCAAGCTGATTTTCAATATTTTTGTCTTCACTGAGGAAATAAACATCTTCCAAGTCTTTTATCATCTTTTTTACTGCATGATTTTCTCCAATCCTAATCCTGTATTTTTCATCACTAATTGTTATGAACAAATTTCTACGCTTGGTGTCTTCTACAATACATTTAATTAAGTATTTTCGGTCATTTGGAAGCCTTTCCATTCGGTATACGCTATAGCGGGGTCAAGACGGATCGCATTTTCCCGTCAGCTCTTTCAATGGTCCTTTAGCAAATGTTAGGTTTTCTACTTCACCCTTTGGCTTTATTGCCAAGAGGTAGATTTGTCCTTTTTGTGAAGCTAAGTCAATATAATTGACTCAGCCATCACTCGTAAGCAACCTTTAGTTCGTCTAAATGTTTCTAAAAGCGTTTTTTGTCTGTTCAAAGAAGTATATATTAATAAGATTGGCAAGGATGTTGATTGTATGCTTTCTGCCCTTCGGTTACGCTAACCCTATCCTTAGATTCTCCTCTCGTTTTTTTTATAGCGAAGGTGCCCGACGCGTGCCACGCACTTCTCCGTACGTGGAGACAACTTATCAGTAATAGAGTTATCTAGAGTGTTTCGTTCTAAAATTTGCATTGATCGACATGGTGTTGAAACTACGGCCAATAACTTACAGTCTGAATGACTTTTAGACGTTTTTGCTGTAGATAATTCCTTATCCTGTTGTTTAACTGACATTTGTGGGTTTGAAGGAGATTCTACTTGTTCTGGAACACTTGAATTATTATTTTCTTTCCTAGTGCTTTCGTGTAATACTTCTGAAGTTTTAGGTTCATTTCGTTCATTATCATTCTGGTTTATGATTGAATTAAATTTTTTATCGAATTCCGTTTCACTATCAAGTTCAAATTTATCCTTATCTTTTACATTAGTTTTTCGTTCTGGTCGCGTATCTTCATTATCATTTATCTGTTCCTGCGCAAATTAGGACGCTTTATTGTTAAAAGGAATGGGTTTTGATGGGTTCGAATGTATTACTATATAATTTTTCCAAAATGAGATTTTAACTTTTTCTTGTCGGTGGTATCTTCTTACTAGAATTCCATCTTTACTCAGCGGAAAATCTGGAGAGACAACGTAAAAAGGACCATGGATTTTTTTATGGGTATTTTTATTGTGCCTATAGTAGAAATTTTAAGTTAAGCCAATTCCTATATGTCTATAGATTCTTCTTCGGTTACAAATAAATTTTCGTCTAGCGAACTTCGTTTAATAATATAATTATCGGCATCGGTATTAATGAAAAATGACGCTTTTGCTTTTAGAAAATTGGCTAAGACTACAATCCCGTGACCATGAATAATGATGTTGATCTTGTCTTGAATCACGATAATGGTTTGGAGGATATTGAGGGCTTATTGGCAGCCTTGCTTCGTATTGAAGCGCGACTTTTGAAGCACTATCTAAGCTTGAGGGTTTACTATTCTGCAATCCACGTTTGAAAGCTTCCAGAGTACAATCATTTAAAGGGGCTAATAGTTGCTCTACGCTGGGATAGTTATCTTTGAGTGCAGCTTGAGCTCCTGATTTTAAAAGAAACAAGCGATCAAATAATTCACTGACGTTTTCCTCGAGTCTCATTATAATAGTTGAAACTTCGTGTAAACACCAAGAATATGTTTTACTTAGAGCAAAACGTTGCTTTGAATGTTTGATTAGGTCGTTAATTGTTACAAAAATCTTTCCGCGAATACTATCTCAGGCCGCACCCTTTAATCTGGCTAGAACCGCTTTAAGATATTGTGTTTCATAATTCGCTAGTACTGCAGATTTCCCATTGATAATGGCCTGAATAAAATCTCTAATGGGCATGTTTTTTCCAGCATTAGTAGGAATGTTTACGGCATGTTTATGACTTCACCAAGGGTATGGTCGATATCGCCAGTTAATTGAGATTGATTGAGTGTTGGGTTCTCGTTATCAGGCACTTTTGCGATATGTTTTGTTAAGATGCAAGCAAAAAATTTTATTAATTGAAGAAATATTTATTGAAGAAATTTATTGAAGAAATTTATTTATTGAAAAAATTTATTTATTTATTGAAGGAATAGTAAATTGAAGAAATTCACAATTCTATAATTGGAATTTGAACTATGCCAATTGTTGATAATGAGGCTTTTGAAAAAGTTAAAATTTTGGAATAATTAATTTCAAGGAAAGACGACAGTTCATTTACTTGAATTAAATTGGTGTTCGTGAATGGGCCATAAATGAAATTGCCAACTTTGACTTTAAAATCATTCATGTGAACTGAAATTAGAGTTTCGGATTTTTGTCTAGTTATAATGTTTGATAAATATTCAGACATCCGCCTTTATTGATCAAAGATCAAAGGTTCTTTGATTGAGTGATTTTTTTGAACTCCTTTTTATAAAATTTAACTCTGTTTATGACTTATGCTCTTAAGTGCCGATGAATTAGCTATCTTAAAACTACACTGAGTGTAAATTGTTAATAAAAACACTGAATTTAAATGGAAGTGACAATATCCCACCGCTGCCACCAAATCAGCTGCCACGTCCCGAGCAAAAAGCGGGGGTAGTTTGGAAAATAGTGAGCGAGAGAGACCAGTGCGCTAATTATGTCAGGCTGGTAATACCTGACCATTTTTTTTTGTGGGTACGTGTGTCACTATCGGTGCTATGGGGACCGTGTCAGTTTCAGTGTTTAAATGAGTGAGAAATATTTATGTTATCCTTAAATTTATTAGAAAGAATTAGAACAGAAATAAAAGTTACATAAAGTAAACTTAGATGTACCTTTCTTCGATTGAAAGTGCGAGAGAGAGAGAGAGAGAGAGAGAGAGAGAGTTGCTTTGTCGATTGGATCTCCATTTTGTATTGTAGGGCAGCGACGAAACCCTATCGGATGTTTGTATGAATTTATTTTCAAATAAATTTAAGGATGAGTCTTTTCACGAACGTTTACAGGCGGACTTTATTCGGAAAAATAATTTACAACGACCAAGAGTCTCAGCCAAGGTGACTTTAACTCAAAGCTTGACGACACGTTAACTACTTTGCGGTGATATAAAAGTACACGACATAGTCAAGGCAGTTCGTACTTCGTGGCTCAAGTTGGCAGTATGACTGCTTGAACGGTAAAGACGCTAACGTCAAGGGTTCGTTGCTGGATCTTCAAAACCCCTGGCAGGCGATCTGTATATTAAAGTTCAGCGACGTTGTTGGTACGACTGCTTGGAACTAAAATACATTAACAGGGACATTTCTTGGGTTCAAATAGAAAAATCTTTTTTAACGAGTCAAGCACTTTTACAAATCTGTCACAAGTCACGCACTGTCGCAAATCTGTCACAAGTCACGGACTGTTAAAAAGTAATTTTTAAATATTTTATTTCCATTTGGTTTTGGTTACTTCATTTTTTCTGTGGCTTCTGTTGTTTTGAAATTTATTAGACCTTTTTTTAGCGAAAATGATCCTTCTGTTTAAATTTTCTACTCTTTGGCGCTTAAAACAAAATCAACTTTTTTAACCAGGCTTATTTAACCATCGGTCAACTAAAATAATTATTTTAGTTGAACGGCCACTAAAAAAAGAAAGTGTGAGTGAAGCAATAATTTTAGGGTACCATACACCTGCCTCAAAAATTACCCTTAGAGTGTGAATGCTGGACCGTAATGTGGTGTACAGATTCCCAATCACTTTGCGTACGACGTGTCCGCTTCTTGGGGTACGAAATAAAAAACGTCATTCGACGCATAATTTTCTCATTTGTAACTTCTTAAATACTTTTTACGGTTTAAAATAGCCATTTCTTAATGCATTGTTTATTATTTTCACAGCTTTGTTAATTGTACGTCATGGTCATTGAAGTTTAGAAGGTGCGTTATTCGTACTTTGTGGAATTGAGCTATTAGGTATTTCAAAAGGGTATATCCAAGATGTCTGCACGCTGAAGGCCAACCAATAATACCAAATACATTAGACGATTTCATATAACTGGATGAAACCAGGCAATGGCGGAGTTATTGGAAAAATAAGAGAGACAGGCTATGAGTTAGAGGGATAAGCTATTGCTTTCGCGCATGCACCTGATTCGCTGTTTACCGCTCCCCTCTAAATGAAGGTTAGATAGTTTACATGTATGCACAAGTAAAGAACTATTTACGGAGCAAAATTGAAAAGACCAATCATGTAGCTGTGAGAGAGAGATAGCTTATCCCCCAGCCACAGGTAGTGGTGCTAGAATGCGGATATCTCTGGCATGCGCAGTAGTTATTCCTATGTATTTTTATGTTATGCGAGTCCATATGTCCATTAAAAAAAAATACAAGAATCACCACTGCGCTTGCTAGAGATATCCACGTTTGCTCAGAATGTAACTTATTATCTTGAATAATTCGTACCTTGATAAGAATAAATAGTAGAGCATAGGCCTGTTAAATAATAATTTATTATTTTTCGATATGTATATTTTTACTAAATTCTCGCACTGTTTCCTAATTATTCAAATGGAAGTAACAGAACCTTGATTCGAACTTGTCGCCAACAAAATACGCATATTTATATTTATAACTCGAGAATTAAGCCTTTTTTGGCAATAAATAATGTCTCAAAAAATATAATAAACATTCGAAATATTCATGCGTTAGAAAAAGAAATTCGATTAACTAAATTAGTGAACATCTGAATCCCACCTCTGGTAATGTCAATCATACTCATATACAATAAAAAAATTTCTGGCAATTTTACAAGTTTCAGAGTAGGTCCGATTATTACCGAATATTAAAGTAACATTTTTACTGACAATAACGAATATTCAGCGTTATCAACTATCAAATTTAAAGACGCGAAATTACGTTGAAAAAATGAAGTTTTTATATTTTTTGTACTTTTACCAGCGTCAATAAATTCGACACTCTGAAATTAGGTCCATTTATTACCTACTCTGAAAGTTACAGATTCACAAGCAGAAACTGTACTTCTACAACGCCTTGCTATATTGTAATTCTAAAAGTGGCAAATTTTGAAGATTAGTCAGAACTTCTAGCATGCAAGTGGTATTTACCCTATTTTCAAAGTAGTGAAATTGCACCAATTTTTTGTTGGTATCCCAACTAGTCGGTATTTCGTACCCTATATACTCAGTATGCCGTACTCCAAGGTAGAGAGATATCTGAGTCCCTACCGAGGTACAGTGAGCACCGTTATAATTTTACCTGCAACAAAATATACCCCTAAGTTTTTAGTGTGATGTTATCATCATTAGGAAAAATTATGAAAATGGTGATGCAATAAAAATTAAAAATAACGACTAATACTAAGAAGTAATGTAATTAAGATTTCGGATTAATGACAGCCCAACTCAGTTTTCGGTTTCTAAAATGTTCTTCTGTTTTTCCTTCTGACACATTATTCAGTGAGAACAGAGAAATTCCTTATAAATTGATTTTCTTTTTATCTTGCAAACAGTTTAAGAAATAAATTCAAAAGAGATAATCATGCGTAATATAAATTAATTGTAAAACTCCTTTGGCAACCAGAAGTTATGCATCTGCTTTTTTTGACCATTGCTTGTGGTTTTGCCCATTAAAAAGTCATATTTTCATATTAAAAGATTAAAATATAAACAAAGCTCAAATTTGTGATTAAAGAAGTAAAAAGTAACCGTTTGTGGTAAGTTTCACTTTTCAAACCTAATTATTTAAATTTAGCTAATGTAATAAAAATATAGAAAAACATTTATTTTGAACTTATGATAAAATATCATTTTTTATGGTATTTAGGAATAAAGTTACTTCAGCTTATGTGAAATATAAATCACACTACTGATATGTGCGTCTGTTTTAAGTAGATTTTTTTAAAATGGTAGAACTTGAATTTTTCGCTGTTTCATTATACATATAAATATTAAATTTTTTCGCACCCTTGAACTTTAAAAATAAAATTTCTCTATAAAAATAAAATAATTTCATAAATTAATGGGCCAAATAAATGACATAAGCGTAATGAAGAAAAATTTATAGAAAATTCGAATTTAGTTTCCCTTTGAGAAATAGTCTATTCGGAAATGCCTTGATAAGTTCTCTTATATGCTTTTTACATATTTTAAAAATATATACTAAACGCACAGTATTGGCTAATTCCACCTACAGTGAATCACACTTCGTAATTAAGAAAGATTTGTTGTCAATACTTTCCGCCAGGTTTTGATAATTAGTACTATTATATGTGATTTGATGTATTGCTCGTACTGCAGCGCTCGGTCTATGGATATCCCCCACATTTGTACTCAGACTTTATAAAACTAAAGATCAAACGAAGCTCTAACGAACACATTCTCATAACTTGGCTCGTGCTTCGCACTCGAGTTTGTCCCTGAAATTTCATATCATTTCCATAAATGTATATTATTAAGATTCGTAATCTGCATTGCGATTAAAACACACATACTGTCTACAAAGCAGCCTTGCCGTTTTTATACTTCTTAATTCTATCCCTAACGTCACTGGCACAGAATTTCTCGATTGAGTTTTCTATCGCATCGTGTTCTACAACGCAGTTGTGGTGCCCTTTTTTCAACTCCTAATAATTCCCTAAATTAAAGGAATCTCTCAAAGCATCTAGGGTGGAGAGGTTAGTTGGAAAAATAATCTCACAAAACTTCGATTCGATCAAAACGCTGAATGTTTGAAATTTGAATTTTCGATTTTTTAAGAAAATCACAAAAAGTTGTTATGATAATTTTGTAGGGCATTCAAAAATTAACATTCTTCTTTTCTAGCCTTTTTTCACATCGTGCATTATTTGGCTTAGGATGTTAATTTTCGTCTGTTTTTGGGAATTTTTTAAATGCTGTAACTGTGTTTATTTTAGGTTGATCAAAAACAGTAGCTATAGTGAATTGTTCTTCGTTTTTAATACTATTAACATCCGAACAGAGAAACTTTAAATCTGGAAAAAAGTAGCCTCAAAAATTTTCAAAATGTGCTCACTTTTTGATTTTTAATCAAAACTGGTTGGCTAACAAACTTGCCCTTTAGTTTCGGACTTCTGTGATGAGAATGTAAAAATATATTGAAAGCAGGGTGTTGGATTATGGCACATATATTGTGATTGTGACTTCTTTGGATGTTATTCAACTTCATTCGGTTTTTGAAGTTTTTGGTATTGTTGCTGGTTTGAAGTTCATCAGAGACGATTTCATTTTCTGTTATAGATGAAGGGCTAAATTCGTCTTCAGTGAAAATTTCGCTGTTCAGTGGGTGTACTCCGGAAGCTTTAAGTTCACTGATAGCGCAATCAGAAAATGATACGCACGAATTGCAACATATGTACTGAAAACATACACTCGTCGGAAAAGTCCCCCTCGCCCTTAACGCATGCGACATTTTTTATGACAAATGAATGCTTTCAGACATTTTTTAAACACAGTCATGATTTTAGCCCATATTAGATTTTAAATAAATGGAGTATGATTTACTGTAATTTAATGACAGCACAGCAAGTATAAATTAAAATATACATTTGAAAATATATTGTGCAACATTTTTGTGTAAATTGTTCAATCCATGTAATTAAGACCACCCTAATAAATAAAAAACATTGCTTGGAGTGTGTATGGAATATGGGAAATTAGAATTAGGAATGGAAAGATCTTAATTAGAATAATTCTTCTAAACAACAATTTGTTATATTTATAGATAATAATCACGAATGACACATGATAGTCTCTTTCAAATAAATGAAACATGAAATTCGTATGTACCGTATTATTATTAATTACTACTTGAAATAGGTTTCGGTATTATATTCCGCATTTCGAAAAACTGGAGTCACTATCTTCAAAAAATTCTTCTTACATTATGCCCCATATGGCATGCTGCAAGCTTTAATTATTTGAATCTATTCAGAATGTTTATAAAAATAATTTATAATTCCAGAAGTTAAAAGAAAAATCTCTCCTATTAGAAGCTAATATTTTAGTGATTTAAGTATTTTGAAATATGCGGTAAATACTTAATTTCCGCCAAGGAATTTTCCCTTTGTTTTCGTAAAAACAGTTTTTTAATGATAATTGTTCTGACTCGTATTTTAAAACTGAAATTTCATTATACAACTATTTTCCCTAGCAAAGTAAGTCATCTTATGCAAAAAACTAATACATAAATCATCAAACGCAGGTATTTTTTGCAACTGACTCCATATTCGCGCGGACATAATCCGATTTCAATTTTTTTGTATTTAAATGTTTGATTTTAAATTTCTCATTTTAAATAAACGGTAGGGTATTGCGAAATATTTCTAAAACCTATACAAATAATTATCTGTAACTCTACTGTTTCCAATTCTGAAAATAGGTATTAAAAATAACCAAATTATTTATTAAAATTCAAGCATTCCTATATACTTATTATGAAGCGACACTAAAATATAATTCAAGCGCAAACCATAACTATTCCATCTCCATGGCTAATGGTTTTGAAAGGTTTTAACACTGGGACAGTCAGACTCCCACAACACGCCACCTTCCTTTCATCTTACAAATGTAATTTCCTAGAGGTTCAACGTAACACAAATATGGCTGGCTACACAATTTTTATATCAATGGAATCGGTCTCGTTAAGCTCGAATGAAACACCGAGCAATGCCATGTTGTCACTATGAGAAATCGCAACGAAAATGATCGAAAACGTGGAGGGGGTGGTCTCATCTGTCGTCAAATGGATCATCAAGTGGGTTTCAACAATGAAAACCGACCGTCGCAGAGAACCATTACAGTGTTAACCAAAACACGCAAAAGAATGTAAAACTCGATAACTTTGTGCCGTTGTAAATTAGGGTTTAGTTAGCTTACGTGTGTCAATAGAAGCATTTATATTTAATTAAATGTTCTGTGAGCCAATGGAAGATTCCATGGAACTAAGGACAGAAAAAATAGGAACACACATTGAAATGTATGTGCAGATTTGTGAATTCTTTGTTTTCGTGTTTTTCTTGTGGTACCGTGAAGTTCTATCAGTTGTAAGTTTCAAATCATTCCTTCATAAGTTTCAATCAAAAACCTTATTTTGGATCAAATTCACTGTCTGAAAGCAATAAAAGATAAGTTATCTCAATTCATGTCCACATTTGAACAAAAGTGGAAAAAAGCTTTTTATAACATCTAAACATTTAGTTTCAGGAATTCTGAATGGCTGCTTTCAGATTTCTCTGTTTAATTCATTGGAGTTTGTCCCGGGAGAAGACCTTCAAATGATTTCAAGGATAGGTCAAAATCAACTAGGAGACGAAAACTGCTCAAAATTCGGGAATGTTATTCTGACGAACTAGCATATTCAGAATGATGAGGCATTATCATTGATTGAGGACGAAAAATTCAGTGAAAACTAGTATGAAGTTATTCGTATGCAAGCGAAAGCTAAAAATGTTGATATCTACCCACCTTACAGAAGCCTAGCGGATGCCAAAAAAAACTTCAAAGTTTGGATGTGATGGGACATCTGGACGTAATCCATACAACCAGTCTTACACTGATCCTAGTAAATCTGATGCAAGCATCTTAATTTTTTGTCGATGGAACCGTTTGACGATTTAGAAAAATCCACATCCTGGGTCATCAAGACTTTGTAGAATCATGCGATCCTGCCACGTTAAGGAAACGAAGGAGACTACTACGCAAAGCGCACTATGATAAAAAATTTGTAAAAATCAAACCCTTCTCTGTAAAGATCAAAAACTTCTCTTTTGATCTCTCCACACTACATGCTTGGATACGCTTCACGGAATGTATCCTCCACATTGCGTATCGCATAGAATTTTGAAAATGGGAAGCGAAGTTAGACGATGATGATTGAGACAAGAATGGTCAACGCTGCTGAATACCAGAATTTTTCGTCCAAAAATGAGTAAGATTCATGATTTCGTTCATCCTCACTGCTTATAATCTTCGAAAAAGATGTTGAGTCTAGACGTTTTACGATTTAGTTCCTTATTTGGAGGTAACATTAATTATTGAAACTAAAAAACAGATTTCTTCTATACGAAAGAATTATTTTGAAAATTAATTGATCATGATTGTTTATAACAATTGAAAATGTTGTTGATGTCAGTATATTTCGTAAGAGTTTCGTTTTTGATAATATAATCAACATTTCAGTAAGAAAGAGCTTTTTCCTATTTAACAGCGTTTATTAAATGGATTTGTTAATCATAATTGCTTATAACAATGGTAAATATTTTGAATATCCATTGCTCTCATGGAATTTTAATTTTTGAAGGCAAGCCTAATGATTGCGCCAAAAAATGCATTTTATATATGCAGAGGTGCTTATTTATTAAATTTGTTCGTGAAATTTGTTTAGAAATAGCAAAAAATCATACTTTAGTATTTGATTTCAACGAAACATTAATTTCACTCGATTTCGCGGGAAAAAGAGTGACGAAAAGAACTTCCAGGCTTCAATGTACAGTAATAATCGATTTTGTTCATAAATTTGTTTATAACAATTAAACAGATTGCACGAACTTCATCTGAGTTATAAGGATTTGTTAATGGATTGTAAATCTATCATTTTTTCACCGTTTTAAGGTAAAGTCAATGAATGCTACAGAGCAGGCAGCTCAAATATGAAAAATTATATTTTTTTGGCATCTTGCTATTTGAATAAAAAAAAACAAACAGAGCATTTTCAGCAAAATCTCCCTTGATAGACCTCTTCAGAATTTAATTAGCTTTAATTTTTTAAAAAGGATGGAATCGGATGAAAATTGTAGGCTCTGGATCATTTGGAACCCCAATTTTCTAATTCGCCGCACTGTACGATGTCTAACTTCCCAGCGCGACTATATAAACAAACCAGCGCGTTGAAGGGCGCGGGCATACTGCCGCTCCATAGGCTATAGCGTAACGTACCACGCAGTCGTTTTATTCTTTCCGCGCGCTACCTCGCAGCGTTCACTGCAAACAAATTTTTTCTCTCTCGCACTCCGAGTGATCGGTCGCCTGCATGTGACGTAACGTATACTTGTAGCTCGTTATGAACTATTTTCTTCTCGCTTGTCTCATTCGGTCATCTGCTTACGACAAAACGCAGTGGTGGATTGAATCATTGAAATTTTTGAGACTACCGGTTTGCTATGGCTTTGAGACGCGGTTCTTTGCGTGGCCGAAAGGTCATCACAGGTGCTATGTAATCCTCTAATTTCTTGCTCTCAATGAACTGAAATTGATCAAAATATATAAAGAAAATGTATTTTTGGTGGTTATTCTTTTTAACTGGTAAGCGAGTGGGCTACTAAGGCCAGAATTTAATATTCGTCTGCAATGCCTAATCATTGGAATTTTGTATACGAGAATATCTGTGTTTGCTATTTATCATGAAAGAGCATTAGTGCGATCACATTCAAGCGTAAATTCAGTAATTTAGAGAGTGTTTTAAAAACTCGATCACGCGGCCCCTCGTAATGGCAATGCCTAGGAGTCTTTTGATAATCATCACCCGTTAGGGATGGTTAGACACGGTCAAATATAGTTTGTTACCCGTGAGATCACTTATGTTTACTACTGCAAAAATTAACAAGGCTTCACCTAACCGTGCTAGAATGTACTCGTGATCATGAATTTAACAAGCGTCCATCAATCATGTCCGATTTACAAGCTATAACTCGTACACCTCAGAGTTGAAGCCAATTTATTACGTACTTAAATGTATTTGTTAAAATGAAAGTTACTCTTAAAGGATTACTATACCTCGCAGGTGACGCCAATCTTGACTAAAACCCTTTCTGCTAACCCTTACATCTGAGTCAGACCGGCCGAGTCACTCTTAACTAATATAACCCTTATTTACAAATTGAAGAAGTTCTGAATGTAGTTTCACATCCTTACACATGGCTGGCTTTTTGCTTGTTTTCCTTTAAAAATGAGCTGGCGTTCTACTATCAACAATTAATTGTTGAGTTTCGATGTAGTTGCTCGTTATTTTCAGCATAGATCTGAAGATCATTCAAGTAAAATACATGAGTGACATTGAACTTTCGAATTGCAGGTTTTCTGCAAAAATACCCTTGGGATTGGCGAAGTGCTAGAGATAGTGGCATTAATGGGAGGCCAAAGAGGAGTGGGGTCATGGTATCGCCCTGAAAGACATCTCTCTGAAAGGTGACCTTGTTAGTTGTCATACGATTTTTTCCGGATGAGATAGTAAATCTGGTTTTCCAAAGCGGCATCAATCTCTCTATGCACCTCAAGATTTGCAGATGAACCTTGAGGCTTTTCAAAAGACAGATGGAAAGTCTATGGGAGCTGGAATCGAAGGCCTTCGGGTAATCAATACAGGCCATCGATAGGTGACGCTAGTATGATGCTGCATCTTTGCAGATACACCTATCGATGAGCAGGGTCTCCCGACATCTTGATAAGCCTTTATTTGAGCCGCGTTGTTGATACATCTCGTGCGATACAGGTCCGATTTTTCGAAATATCCTATCATTTAGGATAGCTGTGAATACCTTACGCAGTGTATTCAGATGAGTGATTAGCATGTAGCGAAATAGTTCTTCATACCCCTTAATACTTTTTTCACCTTCTCGGTAGTTATGGGTGGGCCTTCCTTTGCAGGTTTTATAAGGGCATCACACAGCTCCTTAAAGCTATTTATGTTCTCTCTCAAATACTTCGACCTCCTCTGGTTTCGGCGGGTAGTCGACAGTAACTGGAGGGTCTTTAAAAAGTCATGATGGGTCAAAGTGAAACTGTTGGTGTTCTCCGACCGACCTCTCTCCGCTCTAGACTTTTTTTAGCGTCAGATAGTGTCCTTATTCTCTTTCAAATGTCTTTGTAGCGAGTTGATGTATTAGTCTTTTGGTCCTATGGTCAACCGTTGGTTTTTTTTACGGTTTGTATCGGCCAAAGCTCCTGGCGCATTATAGACACAACAATTGATAGTCCTGAGGTCGGAGTCTTCGAAAAAATGTCCACGAAACTCGTCATCCATTTCAGCCAGATCATTAGGCTTGGGAGAAACCTGGGTGTTGTTGTTTGTACGGGTCATAAGGCATCGTTTTTCTTGTATCGGATGCCTTCGCGCGGTTGGTCTTAGTATCGCCTCTCTTGCTCTGTTGACTGCTTGTTCTGGCTATGATAAAGTAGGCGATCCTCTTTCATGAACCCCTTTTGAAGTGGTACAGCATGGTTTTGCAGACGTTGATGCGAAAAGTGCGATAACTCTGGGTGTTTCTTGCACCACAGAGCATTTAGTCGTGCCATGTTACCCTCTTGTTCAGGAGTCATACTCGCATCGTAGCACCCTAGCAACGGTGATTCTGTCGCTCCGTCCACGTATAAGCCCCGAGATTCCGCCGATTGATCGCATTCACTCTATCTTTCTTAACTCCCCCAGCTCTGGAGTGGTGCGCATTGTTGGCCGAACTATTTCCGGGAGCGCTGCGCTCTCTATTCCTTTGAACCGCAATTACTACACTAACAATGCTCTATGAGTACCATGCTCTACGACTTCCACTTCCCTAGGCAATCCCTTTTCCTGGTTGTCCATCTGCCGATTCTCCCGTTCTCTCCTTGTTTCGTCGTCTTTCCACTGTTTTCCGCCGGACCATACAAATTCTCTGCGAGAGGCCCTCCGCAAATGTGCGCCTTCAGCGGTAGAAACTGTCCAGCCCATTAGTTCTGACCTACTGACCACCAGGGTTTCTATTAGCTGTGCGCGCTCTGCTTTCAGCATGCCTACCATGGCTTGCAGCTGGTCACCTAGCAAAGTCGCTCGCGCGTACCGGCCTTTCCTCTCATGCCAGCGCGTAGTCGCTCGTTCACGTGGTGCTGCAGGGGTGATTTTGTCTGCTATGGTGGCTCATCCGGTGCCCCTTCCCGGTGGTCGTTGAACTAACGCCTCGTGCCACCCGTACTTGGACTCTAGTTTCAAGAAGCCCCCCCTGATGTCCTAGAGTGTGATCACGGTTATGCTGGTCACTGGTTGGTGCTGCCTGCAGGGAGCGACGCGAACATGCTGAGCAGTTTCGTCCGTATTCGGTCCTTCCACATATGGATTCTGTTGAACGGCTATAGAGCTGTCTCTTCAATGTTTACAACTGTCAGACAGTTTGTAATATTAGTGGTTATGTCCTACAGTGGGTTCCGAGGAATCCGGCTTCTGGGTTCTTCTTCCCCACAGAAGTGTCATCCTGGTCCTCTTCTGGTGCCTCTCCCGTCGGCCCCGATGCCTCAAACTTAAGGTTTGATAATATTATACGCTTTTATTTACATTTTGTCGGGTTCCCGCTTTACTTTTATATGGATCTATTCGGTACGCTCCACGTTGTTTTCAAATAGATAACCGTCCTACTGTTTAATTAGTCGGGTGTAGTTTTAATTATACTAATGCTAAAGCAAGTCCTATTGTAATTCATCTCACATTTGCTATATAAACCAACCCCTACGTAGCGTATAATTGAAATAATCGGAATCGGCTTGAGAGTATTTCGTTTGACACGTGCGCGTGTCTTTAACCGTATCCGGTTCTGGCTTTGGCGAGACCCCGTAAAGTTTTCCTCCTTTTTCCGGGTTAATCTAAAAAACTTCATTACAATATATAAGCGTGGGATGAGCATAACGAAATGATTAACTGTCCGAAAAATAGTAGTTTGCTTACGCAATACTGCATAACAAGCAAAACTGCATTACATTTTCGTTTTTACTGTCCAGACAATTTTTTGTTGGTATGTCACGAGCTGTTAATTTGTTTATTATTAAGGGGCATACTTTCATAACGCCTATAATTTTTTCTCGTACATCACCTTTGACACATGGTGAAAGTTTGTAGCTTCTGCCGTTTTCGCAGTAACCTCAAAAAGCTTATGTTTCAAGAAACCGTTTTTTATACTTTAAATCCCTGAAATTAGGCAATTTTGCAAAATGTAAATGCGACTTACGGGAAAAATTCGTTATGATGTACGGTAATGGGCAGATTGAAGTTTTGTCGTGGGCCTTGATGGCCAGAATAGATCGCCGAAACTGGCACAGTCTTGATCCCAATTTATTATCGAATTTGCGCTATTTTATTTTTAAAAAGTTTGTTTTCGTTTTATAAGAAATACATCAAATCTTAAACTATTTTATGCGTATTACACAAGTCGTTACTACTGTTTCCGTATGCATATGACGAAATTTGAAGCTACGTCAAGTTGAAAAAAAAAACTGATCAGTGGGTGACAAGTAGAGCAGCATTTTGACGTGAAAAATCTAAAAGAAAAGCTAAAGCCACTATCCACTAGGTTCTTTTTATGTTCGCTAAAAACATGACATTGTCCGACACTCGCTTGTTGCTCCGAAAGTGGTCTCGACGTTCGACTCAGTTCGAATGGTGACGGTTCACGTCGCATCAACAACCGGATTACTAACCGTTAGCGCACTTATTTTAAATTAATAAATGTGTAAATTAATTGTTTACAAAAAATAATAATTGCAAAGTTGTTAAAAATAATTCCTTTATAATAAAATAAGCCCCAGAACTGACCCAAGCGTGCAAAGGGAAATTGACTTTACGATTTCCCCACAGACTGGAAAAATATTTTTAAGTTTATTCCGGCTAAGAAATTGAGCCTATTTATTTATACTTTTAAAAACTGTTTATTGTTATTAAAAAATGTGTTGGATAGTAACAAGGCACAAGATAATAGTTCTGACTAATTTTGATCGTATATTAATTTGTCTTATCTTTTATTAAAAAACAATGAATGCCAAAAAACTATCATTAGAAATTTAAAAAAATTACGCTTGTTTTTTAATCTGCATGTATACAAAAACGTTGACCACTCTTTGGCCATTCCGCAGATTAAAAATTTAATACGTATAACCAGTTAAATTCAATTAAAACAAAAACTTTCGAAAGAAACAGCTGAATTTTCTACGAGAAAAGACGTCATTTAACAAACTAATAATTGTATTTTTAACCAAATAGTAGACTTCTCAACCCAAAAAGAACACTAAGATGAAAATAGTAATATTTGGACATTTTTAAAGCTAGGAAGCATTTTCAAGAAGAAGGATGACTTTTTGACCAAAAAATATGAATCCTCAATCCAAAAGGATGAATTTTTTATTTATCACAGTTAAATATTTAACAAAAATATAATCTTTTAACAAAATAGTCGAATTTTTAACTTTCAAAGGTGAATTTTTGTCAAAAAATGTCATTTCTGAATAGGTAAGATGTCTTTGCTACAAAAAAAAAGAATTTTTTATCTAAAAAGATGAAATTTCGACGAAAAAAGCGAGTTTTGAACTAAATAGTTGAACTTTGCACTTGAAAAGAATAATTTTCAACCAAAAGTTTAGATTTTCGGAACAGGAAGATTACCTTTGAACAAAAAAGTTTAATTTTAAGTCCAGAATGTTGAATTTTCTATTCAAACCAGTTAAATACCCGACAAAAAATTAGATTTAATAAAAAGTTTATTTTTAAATACGAAAAATCACTTTCTGACCAAAGTGAATGGATTTTCAATACAAAAAGACGAATTTTCTATGCAAAACAGTTTAATTTTCGACTAAAAAGATGAATTTTAACAAAAAAGTTAAAATTTTAACTTGCAAAGATGATTTTTTCATCGAATGTTTGAATTTTCACACGCTAAAAGGTTGTCCTTTGAGTTAAATTTAAAAAGTTAAACTTTGAAGCTAAAAAGACTACTCTTTTTTAAAGACAACGAATTTTATACAAAAAAATATTAACTATTTAACAAAATAGTTGAACTTCTAACTTGCAAAGACCGACTTGTCGCGAAGAACAGGAGAATGCTCAAAGACTATCAAAGAGTAATCACTTGTGAACACTATGTGGGCGACTTTAAGACTTTGAATAAGTTAGTCGATGGTCGTAATGAGAATTCTTCAGTGAATAGACCCTCAATTTAAGAGCTATATCGTTAGTTTTTATCTCTTTAAATTTACTGAATTTGTATTATAAAAATGTTAAAAGAAGCATTTTGTTTTTAGAAAGATAACTTTTATCAGTTATAATTTATGCAGTGTAGTCTGCACCAACATTTTCAGGAATTTGAAATTATGTATGCCGAGTTGAAGTTAAAAATTGAACAATATTTAGTATTCTCTATAACGGGGTTTTCAAGTTTATATTCACCAACAATATTCAGGATAACGGTCGTAGATAAGAGCAGAGTACGGATGTTCTTCATCTTTCCTAAGTAGAGGACCAAAAGATTAACGTATTAGATGAAAAAATAATTAACAAAGCAGCTGATAAAGATTCTACTCATTGACGAGATTATACAATCTATAATGTAGTCATTATCTACCAAATAGAGGGCGTCACCATTGACCTTCTGAGATATAGACATAGGGATAACGCCCAGTTTCATTGAAAAAACAATTTGGTCAAACATTTCTTCGAAACATTTCTTCGAAACTGATGACTCTGAATTTTGTGGAAAAATTCCGTAAACTATGTCGATTTGAGCACAACGTGAAGACAAAGATAAATCAATAGTGAAAACATTATAGTCAAACATGGAATAAGTCTAACAAATTCAAGCTCTTCTAATCTATATCCAAATACTTTGGAAAAATTTAACCTAAAAGTAGCAGACCTCGACCGGGCACGAACAGGTGGCTCGTCAGTTGTTGCAGACCTGGTAGAATTATGAGGGTTGGCAAGAGAATGATTCGTGTCTGTACAATGTCTGCCAGGAGAAGAAGATGGTTCACAGGGCTGAAAACCAGAATTAGAGCTATCATCAAGCAAACTCTTGGACTGTGAACGTGATTCTGTAACAAGAAATACAGGATTACATATTTGTTTTAACTATCTACACAATTAAAAAATCCAAATTACTTATAGTGCCTTCCCAACTATCAAACAAAATTGAAAATGGGACTCGCGTTAATTGAGTTTTCCCACCGCTATACAAATCTTTTATTTTCAATTGGGAAGTTGAGGAAAATTGTCAAAGAAAACATTTATAGGTTACCGTGCTAATGTTACATGCAAATCTTAAACAACTTCTTGGTTACAACTAGCATAAAGAAAGTCATTAAAGTGAAATCTGGAAAGGCATGTAAGTAAGGGTGGTCCAAAAATGCACTAACATTTTTTTTTTCACTCTCGAGGGCAAGACATGCCCCCAAATGTTTTCATTTCTGGAGAAAGAAAATCCGTTTTTTTTATTGGAATATTAACACGTGCCACTAGGCACTTTAAAAACCCATCAAATTAACATTAGGAAATTTTGAGTTGATGCAAAATCCTGTTAAACAAAACAAGAATCGAACGATCAAATTGCGACCACAACGAATAAACGAAAACCAAAAATCCCATTGTAATCTGAAAAAAAACAAAAAAAAAAAGAATAAAATTTTCGGAAAAAAATGAAAAAGAGGAAAGAAAAATGAGAAGGCAGCCAAACACATCCCTTTCCTTCACTTTTTTCTTTCTTTCGTCTTTTTTATTTTTATGATCATCAAATTACAATAAAATAAAAATAAGAAACATAAACAAATAAATTTTCATTACCAACGTTTCGGTACTCGTACAGTACCCTTATCAAGGCAAGAAATTTTTAAGTGGTAGAAATTGACAGCACCCACGAACAGGTGCTCTCTCTTTGATACCTGATAATCGAATGAGGGTCAGTAGGCCAATCTGTTGTAAACACAATATAAATATCTGTCACAATTACATCAAAAATAGAGAAAGTAAAAGAAAAACAGAATTCATGAAACAGCTACGTTATATGTAATTAATCATATTAGTATAACTTTTGTTTAACCCACCCAAATCGGTTTTTGAATTAATAGATAAATTTTTTGTTTTTTAATATAAAGCATTGCCATTAATTCCCTCTTTCTCTCATTACTTTCACTATGCAAAATTTGAACATGATCCCAGTCAAACTCATGGTCAACATCAACAAATGCCTTTGTATATTTGGCAAGAATACTTTTATAACAGCGTCCTAAACAAACATCACTTTTGTGCTCCTTTATCCTAGTATTAAGAAGTCTGCCAGTTTGTCCCACGTACTTCCTCTTACAGATCTGCAAGAGATCTTATAGACAACACCACCCTTTTCAAAACTATCCAAAAGATCTTTGCAAAAATTTGTCACCGAATTTATTTTAAATGTTTGCCGAAAATAGTATGGATTTAAAATTTTTTTAACATGAGTTCAATAGTTTTAGAAATTCGACCAAAAAATGGAAGAACAAAAGTATTAAAAGAACTATATTCCTTTAACTCTTTCTGATTATTTACAAGCAAATTATTAATCTCTTTGTTTTTGATTTGTTAAACTCTAATTGCAATATGTTTCTCAATCAACTTTTTTGGAGAATGATTCAGAAAAAAGATATTCCTAACAATATTCAAATTTCCTGTGTGAAATAAATAATCGGACAAACCTAAAGCTCTGTCAACTAAGTTTTTAATTACTGCAATTTTGTTTTGAAAGGGATGAGCAGAAAGGAAATTTAAAACTCTACCTGAATATGTACTTTTTCCGTACCAATTGGTAATAATATTAGCATTCCAACCCTCAATTACTTCTTTGTCTAACAAACTGATTTTATAATCCTGTTCTATTTCATGATTAAATTAAAGTTTTGGATGAAAACTGTTAAAAATATCAATGACAATGTGTAACTTTTCCAGAGGAACACATAATAAGGTATCGTCAACGAACCGAAAATAAAAAGGCAAAACAAAATCTAATCTCCCAAAAACAAACACCTCCAAATCTTCCATCACTAGTTCTGCTAAAATCGGAGAAATGACTGAATCTATGGGAGTACTAGACTTCTGTCTACAGAAAGATCCATTAAATTTAAAATAAGTTGACTCCATAATAAAAACTATCCCTTGAATAAAATCTTTTTGACATAAACGAGTACGGGTTTTTATATTAGACCATCTATTTAAAATTGCCTTTTTAACTTATTCAAGGGCTATACTCGGGAACATTGCAATAACATCCAAATAAATTATTACATGGTCATCCGGTACCTTTTTTTGAATGATACTTTTTTGAAATTCCCAGCTATTTTTGACATTATATTTAGAAGTTGTGATAGAGTCCTTGAGAATCAAATTAAAATTTTGATCTAAAAATTTAGTGGGAGTATTAATAGTTGAAATAACTATTCGTAAGAGATAGCCATCTTTGTAAATCTTTCTCAACCCATAACATCTTGCAAGAACTGTGTCTTCAGTGTTAATATCAGTCCATACCATTGATTCAGAGTTTTAAAAAAATATGTGCGAAAGCAATTACTCAAAGAAATTGGCTTCCGTTTCTGGTACCGATCGCGAAAGAACTCTTTTTGTTAAGTGGTGTATTTTTGGCTTTGGTGGAGGAAATAAGGGTGAGTGGATGCAGAAAAGACAGAAAGTGCGGAGATCGAGTGTAAAGGAAGAAGGGTGAGTGAAGGCAAATGTGTGAAGGGTGAAAGTGAGTGGTTTGAAGTGAAAATTTGGAGCGTGTGAAGTTTTTGAGGCTCGGAGTGAAAAAATAGTTGCTTGGTCAGGGGGGCAAGAGGTAGGAAAGAAAGGCGGGAAACGTCACAGAGCTTTGGGTAAGGTAGGATGCCGACGACGCGAAGTCCACAAAGTGGCGCCAGAGGGCAACAGTTACTGGACGATCGCACAGAGCAGAAAACCGTAGTGGCTGCAAGAGCTGACGTTGCTGAAAGCATTGAAAGTGGGGGGATGGGTGACGTTGATCGCAGTGACAGCAGCGGTGATGAAAGTGCCGATAAGTCGACCCGGGTGGGGAGGGTAGCGGATTCAGGTACGGGCAAGCAACAGGGAAGGCCCTCAAATTTACAGCGCCTTAACAAGCTAGGAAACTCGGGTTCGAACAGAAGTCTGGACGAATGGCAAAAAAAGGCAAGAGCGACTAGCAGTGCAGGGGAGGAAAAGGGGAAAAGAGTGGCTGGGGACGATGAGGTAGAAAGGGACCAGGAGAACAAGAGAGTTAGAATTAAAAGGAAAACACCAGAGAGAGAGGGGGGATGAAGGGATGTTTGAAAAATTGGAAGCTCTCATTAGAGGCATTAGAGAGGGAATGAAAAGAACGTCCGAAGTGAGAATGTGGAAATAACAAATATTTTTCGAGATATTAGAGTGCAGGTAAGGGTAGAAGGAGTCAAGAGAATAGGAGGGACGCAGGAAGGAAAAGAAGGAATGTTTCTAGTAAAAGTAAGGAGTGAAGAGGAGAAAAAGAAAATTATGGAGAGAAAAAAATTATTAAGAGGAAGAAGGAAAAGAATTGAAAAAGATCTGATATGGAGGGAGAGGAAAAGTAGATGGCAAATTAAGCAGAGGGCTTGGGTAGAGAGGAAAAAGGGCCATATGGTATGGATAGGGAGAGACAGGTTATGGATAAATGGGCAGGAATGGTACTGGGATGAAGAGTTAGAAGAATTAAGGAAAGAAGGAAAAAGTCTTGAGAAAGGTACGGGAAAGGATTCTGGGAGGAGTTAGAAGAGTGGGATGTGATTATGATGAGTGAAACTTGGGCAGATGAGAAGGACTGGAAGGGAATAAGAAAGATGTTACCGAAAGGTTATGTATGGACAATGCAAGAAGCAAGAAAGGAACACGTTAAAGGGCGAGGGATGGGCAGCACGGTTTCAGGGCTGAAAAAAGAATTAGCAGTAAAAGGGAGAAAAGATGGGAACATGGAGGAAAAGAATGGAACAATGATAAGAAAAATTATAATTGCGAAAGTAGAAATAGCAGTGGTGTGTGTATACAGAATAAGAGGGGAAGAGGAAGGCTGGAGAGTAATAAGGAGGTGAATGGAGGAAAAGAAGGAAAAGTTGGTTTTAATAGGGGGGGGGGCTTAAATGCATGGACTGGCGAACAAGGGGGAGGGTTATGGGATGAAGAAAAGGAGGCATTTATAAGGAACTCCAAACATAGAGAGACGGACAGGGAGGGGAGGAAGTTACTAGACATGATAGGAGAAACAGGATGGTTAATATGCAATGGCAATATGAAAGGAGATGAGGAAGGGGAGATCACATTCATAGGAAAAGGAGCAACAGTAATAGACTACATCTTGGCTGAAGAAAGAATGTAACATATGGTAGGGAGTATGAAGGTAGAGAATGAGATAGGGTGCGAGCACTTCCCGGTCATAGTTACACTAAGAAGAGGCGTCAGTAAGCGCGGTAGAGGGAGAAAGGAAAAAGGGTGCAAATGAAACACGAAAATGGGAATCTGGGGGGTAGATAAATTAAACGAGTTTAAACAAAAGATGGGAAAGGAGAAGGTTAGGTATGAAAAAGAGGAGGAAATAGACTCGTTAGTTGAAAGTTTGAAGGGGTCCATTGAAAAGGTAAAGGATGACCTGGGTACTAATGAAGAAAGAGTAGGGGGAAAGAGAGGCTGGTGGGACGAGGAATGCTGGGAGAGTAAAGAGAGAATAAAAGAGTGTGTAAGCAAATAGAGAAGAGGGGAAATGGAGAAGGAGGAGTATAACAGGAGGAAAAAAGAACATGAGAAGATGCTGGAAATAAAAAGACGGAGGGGAAAGGAAGAATATGAGGCAAAGGTAGAAAAAGCGATCCAAGAAGGTAGGGTGTGGAAAGGGGAAGGTTGGCCGTAAGAGTGGACGACGGGACTAATGGTACCACTTCTCAAGAAAGGGGCAGGAAAGAAGGTAGAGGAATACAGAGGGACCACTCTCATGTCAGTCGGCTATAAAATATATGCAGAAATCTTAAGAAATAGGTTGGAGAGTCAGGTAGAACAAAAAGAAAGTATCCCACATAATCAGACGGGATTTAGAAAAGGAATGGGAACTATAGACAACATCTACTTACTTAACTATTTAGTTAACAGAAATTTGGGAAGAAAGAAAGTGAATAGAAAAGTACTATGGCAGGCAATGAAAGAGAGGGGTGTAGAGGAAAAGTTTGTGGAGAGGATAAAGGAAATTTTTACTGAAACCAGGATTAGGGTGAAAATAGGAAAGAAAAAATGGCAGGTTTTCTGGACAAGCCGAGGTCTGAGGCAAAGGTGCCCTTTGAGTCCGTTACTATTTAGTATCCTATTGACAGACTTAGAGGACAAGCTAAAGGAGAAAGGGAAAGGAGGAACGATTTTGGGTATTTGCAAACTATACTCTCTAGCATTCGCGGACGATGTAGTTCTATTAGCAGATGATGAGAAGGGGATGAACCTAATGATGAGAATCTTCCAGGAGTATATGGGAACAAAAGAGCTGACGGTGAACGTAGATAAGACAAACGTGATGTGTTTTAGAAATAGAAAGAGCAAAATAAATTACGTTTGGAAGATGAAAGGACAAAAAGTGGAAATTGTGGAGGAGTTCTTTTACCTAGGTTTTTGTTCGAGGCAGAAGGAGGAAACGAGCTGCAGGTGAGAAAAAGAATTGAATGTGCGAGTAAAGTAATGGGCCAAGTATGGGGTATAGGAAAGAGAAGGTTCAAGAACGATTGGAGAATGAGGGTCTGGTTGTATGCATGAGCGATTCCTGAGGTGGTAATGGGGGTTAGCTGGAGTTGCCCAGGATATATGTTAAAAGAAGAGTGAGGAAGAGAAAATATGGCTACTAGACAAATTAAGAGAGCATGGAGGTTTGCAGAGAAGCTAAAAAGTGGAGAGAGAAGTAAAATTGCACAAGCATGTTTCGGTGAAATTCGGAACAATGAAGCAAGAGGTAATGTGGGAAATTCAAAATGGAAGGCAGAAAGGAGAGAAATGAGAAGGGTGTGTAATATTCGAGAAGGGGTTATGGAGTGGCAGGACATAGAGTTAGAGCTATTGGTTAAACAAGGATCTTAGATGGTAGTAGACAGGGAGTGATGTGGATGAAGAAATTGGATGAAGTAAGGGAAAACAAGGGAGTAGGGCAGAGCCAAACGGGTAATCCTAAAGAGGGACAGTAAAAAACGAAAATTGTTTTCAATATCGTGAAAAATGCATTTTTTTTATGTTAAGAGGAAACGGAAGCCCTGGAAGCTCGCTCATTTTAGGAATTAATATCACTAAAGGGAGAGATTAAATACATACAATTGCTCAAAGAAATTATGTGTTTTTGAACAATTAAAAAGTAGGAAATGCATTCTTTCTATAAACTATACAGTAATAAAAATAATGTTATGTGTTATATTTTATTTCATTTTTTTAGTTATTGAAAAAAACTGCTTGAACAAATAAAGATTGTTTAAAGAATGGAGATTTATTTAAAATTAAAAGAAATGTATCTAAATTATGTAAATGTTAAGGAAAAAAGTAGCATAGGATACCAATTTGAAAAAACTAAACATCTCTGGCTTAATTTCCAGAAATTTTGAAAATAAAGCATAATTAATTTTTTCTATAATTATATGCATATGAACAAATGTACTACTCCAAATAATGAAAAATTATTGCATTTCAATCAGAAAATACGATTATGTTTTGCATTTTTGGAGAATAAATAAATGTTCTAATAATTTACATTTGTTTAAACAATTGAAAATTGTTCAAAAAGTCATGGTAAATATTCAAATTGTCCATTATTAATTATTTGTATGAAAATGACGCAAACATTGCAAAAAGCAAGACAAGTACGTAAAAATGTAGTTTGTTTATTTTTAAGCCATATTTAAGGCGCAGCGGAGAAGGTGGAGGTGGGTTGAAAATGAAAGTCATCAGTAGGGTTTTATTCCGTAGACATTTCTCTTAAATCCCTAAAAAACTTTGCATGTTTGGATAAAACCCTTGAAAACGAATCATATTTTTCGAAAATTTAAATTTTCGAGCAAAACAACAAAAATTACATCATGAGTCTATTGAACTGCAGTTTTCAATTTTTCCATTTTCCAGTGATATGAAATTTTTAATAAATTTTTATATTCCTTTGAAAGCATTTGTGAAATGTAGACAAATGTAAAAAGTTATTGTTAAATATTAATTTTTTTTAAAATGTGCATACACGCAGGGTGAACATGAAGACTGGGTGAAAACTCCAGGTTTGACTGTCGCACGTGAATTTTAAATTTATTAACGGAGTAAAGAATTGTGGTATACACACGTAATACTCCATAAATCTTTGCGATTAGTTCCTTGGAAGATACTAGACATTCTGCGATTTCTTCTGGGGTTACTTCTTGAACCTTGCCAGAATTCATGTTTATTTTAGCCCGTACTAACAGCCCAGAAGCGCGTGTAAATATTGCACGAAGAACAGTGTGTTTACATGATGATTTTACCAAGATTGCACAGGCATTTGCCATTGGACGTTATATTTGAAAGCCTGGACATTATTAAACCAATGCATTTGAAGAAGATAAAATTAAACTGTACGGCTATTTTTAGTCGAAAAACAGTGAAACTTGTTTTAAATAATAATTTTGGTAAAAGACATACTTATTCTTAAAAAATAAACCACCTTTTTAAACATATTTCCCGCTGGAAGTATTTGTTGGTCAAAATTTACCCGAATCCTCATGAGTGTAAATATATGAATACAAGATTCATGCAATATCTCAGGGAATAATTTTTAGCTTTTGTTGAAAAATATATATTTATATGTTATTAACTCTAAACATCGTAGTAAATCATACGTAATTCTGTAAATCTCATCAGACAATTTCAGTTATAGTATCTAGCTTGTCGGCTTATAATACTAACACAGTTATTATTACGTTCCATTTTGTTTTATAGAGATTCATCTGCTATAACATCAGAATTACTATGTCGAAATTCGGTATTATTTTATGCCAATTTATTTTTTTTAATGACGCATAATAAATTTCACTAATTTTAAAACGAAATCACTTTACTGTATCTGTTGGATTTTACAAACATGTATCAGATACCGCTTTTGCTGTAAATTTCAAAAGTAGTCACAACAAACATTCTCTTTTTCAGTTGATACCGAAAGAAATAACATACCTATTGCATAATTCCAAAAAGTTGCCTGCTTCAATACTACATTGTCTAGCATAATTTGCAGCAAGATTCAAACTACAATGAGAACAAGGAACATAAAATAGTGTTATTTTCAAGACATTTCTCAAGACATTTGCTGACTGAGACAAGTTACTGAGACAAGTGACTAATGAGATTGAGAATTCTATCAGTTAATTTAAGACGATTTTTAAAATATCTTGCGATGATGTTGTAGGTACACAATTAGGAGCATGGTGTAATTTGGAGTTTCCCTTTCAACGTCGTTATTTTTTAGCAGCGACCGCAAGCATTCGAGGTAGCAATTTTCACCCCTCTACGCTTTCTTAATGATACCATCTGCAACTCTACAGGTTCTTAGTCGCTCGCTTCCTGATTGTAGAGAAAGTTTCTTTTCTAAATGTTCAAGATGTTCAGTGCATCTTGCGTGCCTGTAGCCAAAATCACAATTAGATGAAAAGGTGCATGTTTCACATCCCTCCATATTGTCTTTACTGTATGCTTTTGCTAGCCATACATATGGATCTTCGTTCTAGAGGTTTGTTGGAAATTTCGGTTAAGCGGACAAGCAATGTCAATTATGTAGATTTTTTAAACTGTTTTTCTCGCATCACAATTTCAGGTTGATTGGCTTAAATTTATTGATCCGTCTGGTTAGTAACATCCAGATATAAGATGTAATCTTTGTTTTCTGGGACGGTTATTTGTTGTTAACTCTTTGAAACGCTTTCATTCTGGTGAGAGTCCTAGGTTTAGGGTAATTTTTTGATGTATAATGTCAGCCAAATAGTTATCTTTTTGCGTATATTCTCTCTGAGCCATTACGCGACAATCATCAATGATAGACTTTTTTTTTGTTGATAGAGTAAGAACGGCGAATGCTCATGCACTTACAACATTCGAACTTTGGGGACCATGAGCCTAATATGTGAACATGATGCATATAGACGTAAGACATATACACGTGAGATGCACACATGGGCGCATAGTTCACGAGGAACGAAGGTGAGTGTGGGACTCACCAAAAGGTGCCTACACACTAAACCTTAACTCCTTTCCTGCCAACCCATGCTCCCGGAATCCGCTTTCGCATTACTTCAGGAACATGGCGATACAAAGGAAACACTGAGGAGTACCAAGACACTCCGCAGCCTTTGGCCCTCTGTACCGCATCTCCTGCACAAATTAGTCCTATCAGGACCCTTGCATTTCGCTGCTAAATTGCCGAAGCCGAAGCCGTGGCAGCGGTAGCATTATGTGACCTGCGTCTTTTTCCTTACCCTATAGGACATCACACGTTGTGTGGAGATGCAAGATCTCGAACTCTGTGCGTGGGACGAGCTCGCGCACAGAGTTTCCTGTTATCACTGCCTCTCTGATAGCAGTAGACAGTTTCGTCCTGCTGTATGCTGCAGGGCCCACCTCTATAAGGATTTCACCTTCTTTCGTTTCCCTGACTCCCTTAATTTTTACACCAAGGTTGTCAGGGTTTACCTTCTTTTTTAGGTCTTTCAGGGCCTCAGCGTAGTTCATACCTTCGGGCGGTCTAATGAGGACCGTCTCTGGTCGAGAACGCTTCTGCTCCTTCTCCTACTTCCTTGGGATTTTGGAAGCTGGTTTTTCCTTCTCTTCGTCCTTCTTTGGGGTCGAGGTCGTTGGAGTTTCTTTAGTATCTTTAGTCTGGGTCCCACTTTGGCTTGTGTTCGCCCTTGCCTTTTCCATTGCTTTACGGGTGGTTTCTCTTGCTCTTATGGTAGCAAGGCGTCCGATATCGTACGTTAAATATGCTAGACGAAAATGAGTGTGCGCCGCAGCCGCGAACGTCCTTTTACGTATATCCTTTAGCTTTTCTACTCCATCTCTGATTTGAAGATCCATATTTCGCCGTATCTGGCAGAATGCGCTCATGTCGCGAACCACTAAAGACATCTCTCTCAGTTGGTTCAGTACCTTCTCCAAATTGGCGGAGATTTTTTATATTAGTGCAACCAGATTGTTTGTGACCTTCAGATCATGCAGAGAATGCCTTTGTTTTGTTTCTACATTTCTGAGCTGTAGTCGTGGATCCGGTACTTGATGTTTATTATGACAAGCACCTATGTGTTTAGCTTCAAGCCTTCGTCGTCCATATCTTCCAAGGAATGTTCTTTAATAGTCAGCTTCTGTTCCACTTCTATTTTCATGACAGTAGTTTCAACAGCAGCAAGCAGTCTGCTTACAGATGTTGAGCGTTTTTGATAAGCTACCTTTTGCAAATTTATTTTTGTGGCTAGCTCTGGGTACTAACTTAAGACGCACAGGTACGGCGTACATTGCGCGCCAGTCATATTTCTATATTTTGATCCCATAAAAATCTAGTACATAACTATAAATTCAATTTTTTAGTATTTGCAGAAGCATTTAACCAAACACATTTTTCTTAATGTACCACTAGACAGCGTTATATTTAAAAAGGGGGATGGCTTACATTTATTCTAATATAATTATAAGTTACTGTTGGGTTATCGCTTGATCCTACGCTTAACTGCCCCCCCCACCCTGAAGTTCAAAGAGTACCATAGCTCATATGCAACCTTTTTATGGTTTCTGATTGTGTAGAGTGCTTGAAAAGTAAACAAACCACCGAAATGTGACATTAGAATATATCCCCCGTTAAGTGTAGCTGTCACTTTCGTGCGCTTAGATAAAATTTGTAGGCTATGTCGTTATTACATCGGTGTCAAACATTAGCGGCCCTTTGGTTTAACCTGACAAATGAACCAAAATATAAGATCAAATTGACCTGAATGGAAAGATTGTTATGAACTCGAGAGTCAAATGATCGCTGGAGCAAAGTTCTCTGCAACAATATTGATCCTTTTTTTACTGTGTACACTCGAATAGGCAATGTCGTATCTCAACTTGTTTTCTTTTCGACTCGGAACGCTATTGCCTTATACTGTTGTTACAAGGTCAAAAACCACAGAATGCGGTCCGAAGTTTTTACATAAAAATGATTCTATTCTATGCCGATGAGGCCCTACTCGCTAAATCTGAATTAGATAAAATTTAACTAATTCAATCAGTATACTCAATTTTGACTGAAAAATTAGTTTCTTTCAAGGTTTTAACTAAAGAATTAATCAAAGAGCCAATTTTCGTACCTTGACAATTAAATTAGTCAAAAAATAACTCATTTTTATTAATAATTTCTGAGAACTACCAATTCATTAGTAAAATTCTCAACATAACCACTGTCAAGTCGTCGACGCAGGAAAAGAGAAGATTATTTTGTTACTCACACGATCTTTAAAAAATAGGCGAGATAGTGGATTTCAAAGAAGACAATGTCTAAGAAATAAACTATTTATACAATGTACACCCGCCTTTGGCACGTATCTGCGGAGGTGTTTCTTGTAGCTTGTATGACTAGTAAAAGGTTCTAATCGATACAATCCTATAATAGCTTCGGGAGTTCTCGTCACCGGCTTGTCTAAGGCACACGATAAATTGTTTTTCTTAAATATAAGTATAATTATATCGATATGAAGTGGCTAATACTTGTGGCGTACCTGACACGTTTAAGGCATAACATTTTGGCGATCATATCAAGATAGTTCTTCAACGAGTCAATTTCTACGGAAATCCGAAAAGGCAAGTAAGGAACTATGGCATTCTACGGCATTTATGAAAAAGAGCAAGAAGAGTTCCACAGAACTCATGAAGAACTCGGGACATTGGTAAAAATCCTACGATGCACACGATCAGGCGGTAGATACAATGGCACTACAACGCAGCACTACAACCCTGCAGCCAACTACCAGAAAATATCGACACGCGCCAGCCAACAGGCCTCTGTGTTCCTAAGCAAACAATAAATGACTTTGAGTTGATTAGTACGTGCGATATAGCCCTGTGAGAGAATCTCAGTGTTTAAACGGGAAAAAACTATTACGCATAATTTAATCAAAAAAACGGAAAGTTAGGTGAAAAGAAAATTAGTCAAAATAAGACAAAGGAAAAGGTAGGCAAAAGCTAGAAAAAGGAAATTCAGGAAAATTTAAATTATGTGAATAAGATTAGACAAAAAAAGATCAGGGAAATTACAATCAGGTAACCTAAAATTTTAATATTATAGAGAGAATAAATGTTTTGCAACGGATGACACGTTAACAGGTTCAGACTCGACAGATAGTAGATAAAATTTCGAGTCGAAGCGGCCAAGTAACAGCAGTGTCTGGACAATTGCAGTCCTGACGAAAGAGTCCACTTTTTATTTAACAAACTGACACATCGATTTATAAGAAATGACAAATATTAATCAAACAATGCAACATACCTTTGTTACCTAGGAAAGAACCATCTCTTTCGCAAAATAGATGATGACTTTCATCTGCCAGAAGAAGGTACAATTGGTTTAACATCCTGCAAAAAAATAAGTAAATATGCATTAACTTCTAAATACTACATTTTAAAAAACAAAAATCTACCGCTTTACAAGGATCGGAAATACAACTCACAAGATTCAAGTTTAGTTTGTCAATTTGAATCAGAAGAAAATAATCAACGCATATTGATGGGAAATTAAGAAGGAATATCTGATGGTATTTGTCGAATAAATATTGATAAAATAATTGTACCATTCTTTAAATTTAAGCAGAAACCTGTAAAATTAACGAACGTTATTAACAATGGGAAAATTATGTCTATTCAATCACAAGATGTTATTTACAATCCTAAAAAAGTTAATAAAAGATAATCAGAAAGAATAATCAAACTATTAAAAAATTCAAAATCAGATCATATTGAAAACCAAGTTAGGGAAGTCAAAAAGCTTATAGTTAAATATAATAAAATATCTACATTAGACACAGATCCACTAAAATGTACAACGTTAACTGAGCAAAAAATCTCTTGAAATTCCGATAAAATAATAAACCTCAGATGACACAAATCACTTGAGAAACATAGAGAATTTACTTTAAAAGAAACACAAAAGTTATTGGATGAAGGGATAATATGACGCTCACAATCACCTTTCTATTCACCAGTATGGTTATATCTAAAAAAGCGAAACAAATTTTCAATGGTAATAGATTATTATAAAATTAATAAAGACACCGATCACGATCAATTTCCTCTCCGAGTAATATACGACATACTCGATCACTTAGGACCATTCAAACAAATGCAATAATTTCTAGGATTAGCTAGATAATATAGAAAATTTATAAAAATCTTCTGCAATAGCAAAACCTCTGACCAACCTAATACGAGAAGAAGTAATATTCGGTTGGGAACCGAGATGTCAAGAAAGGTTTGAAAAATAAAAAGAACTTTTATACAATGCACCAGTATTATGATTCCCAAATTTTAATGAAGAATGCACTTTAACAATGGACGTATCTATTTTTGGTTTAGGAGCTGTATTGTCACCAAAAGATAAGCCAGGGCTTTTCGTATCTACAACAATTAGCAGAGCAGAAGAAAAGTCTAGCACTAGCCAAAAGAAGCTTGAAGCAATTGTTTGGGCAGTAAAAAAGTTAAGACAGTAACTAGTAAAAGGACACTAGTTCAAAATTTCGCCGATAGAGATTACGCGTTGTAGAATACAAATATGAGGTAAATAATCTGGGTAGCACAGTGTCACCAGATCATAGTGATTCTGATACCCGAGGAAGAAATTTCATCAGAAGGAGAAGAAGAAAAGAAATAAAAAGAGGAAGAAGAAGTATCAAACTTTTTTTGACTGGTACTAAATATTATGAAATCCTTCAATATTAAAATGTTCTCTTTTATCAACAATGATTTAAATTATTTAAAAATAAATGTTATCATGAACCTAAATAACTTACAGTACCTTTTCACCTATTAAGCAAGTCTGGAAATTGCATTCGCGTTAGATGAATTTTTACAACTTGTATACAGAAATTAATCACAAATTTGAGAACTCTGGATAGGCATGTAATTGTTTCCGAAAAAACTAATTCGGACTGACTTTATATTTTTCAAGAACTAATGCTTTCATAATTAAAAATTTACTAGCGAAAATAACATAAAAGAGTCCGAATCACAGTTATTTGCGATTTGTTTCTGGGAACATACTGGACATTCCGCGATTTCTTCTGGGGTCAGTTCTTTAACCGCACCGCTATTGACGTTTATTTTCACTCGCCTTGGTGGCAAAAACTCGGGTGTATAAATGGCACGAAGAATCGTTTGTCTGTTTGCTTTTTTGTCTAATATTGCACATATGTCACCCTTTGATGTTGATAATACAATTTTTTCTCCGGCTGGCATGGGATTCAGGATAACATTTTTTGTTTTTCTTAATCGAATTGGTATATCTGGAGGAAAAACGTATCTTTGAAGTTCGAAAATCCGATTCGGATAGTTGTGGAGAATAAGTCGAATGAATTTAAGATCTTCAAATCTAAATCCAAGCACGTTGGCAAAAACTTTGCCTGAGAGTAGGAGACCTCGACCTCGTACCAACAGGCGCCTCGCCAGTTGGTGGAGACTTGGAAGAACAACGCGTTCTGGAGAGAGAAAGAATCGTGTCTGGACAATGTCTGCCAACAGAAGAAGAAGAAGAAGAAGAAGGTTCACAGCGATGAAAACTCGGATAAGGCCCGTCATTATGCGAACGCTTGGACTGCGAACTCAATTCTGAAACAATAAATAGAGCATTGTATTTTTGTTTTAAGTATCTAAACAATTATATGTTGGTAGATCATGAGTCCGAAGGGAACAATATTTGATTTCACTGTACCCTTATCTTTTCTTAGAGTAATATTTGTTGCACGAAAAATGTTCCCTAAAATAAACTTGAGATTCATATCTTCAAAGTCATGGGGAGTCAAGCGAATTTTGAGTGGCAAAAACCGTTCATCGTGAAAGCTGTTATAAAAGGATGAATACATCTCCGCTTGATTAGCGCATGATCAGCAAGAATTCAATGAAAATATATTTTTAGTTTATTCAGCCAACAAACTGAGCCTATTCATTTAGATATTTTCAAAATATGTATTTGTATTCAAAAGTGAACAACTGATTTCAACAATGGATCATTAGATATGACGAAAATCACTCTTGTTCCTGAATTTTTTAAATATTATCATAAATTTTATTCTTTCTAACAACCGTAGTACATGATACGTAATGCTGTATATCTCATGAAACAAATTCCGAATATTTGCTAGCCTGTCGGCTAATAATGACTTCCGCAGTTATTATTGGGTTACATTTTGTTACATAGGCATTTGCGTGCTTCAACATCAGAATTACTCCGTTGACATTTAATAATATTTTATGCAATTTGATAACGAGATTGCTGAGATTGCCCAGATTTTCAAAACTTCTCGAGATCGGGACTGTCAAGGAGAAATCAAACTCGGCTAATCTCGGTGGCGTTTGGATGGATTTGGCCGTTAGTTCGACTAACCGTGGCAGCGTGTCAATCATAAACATATGAATGTGTAAATGCTTCGTGGTTTGAATGCTCCACGCTTAAAGAAAGATTTCCAAGACTTTCAAGAGATCTCCTAAGATTTCCAGCGCAGCGATCTGAGATTTCTCAGTGACCAGCCACTTGGATTTATTCTAGTGTTTTAGAATCTACTTAGAGAAAAAGGGGTCATCTTGAAAGGATGTGAAGGGCTAATGACTTGACTTTTTTTCTACTCATTCACACGAGATTTAAAGATCTCAAATGTTTCGAGAGTTTTAAATAGATAATAAGGAGTGTACACAATTATATAAATTTTCAATTAATGATAATAATAATTTTTGCTGCTTTCACCAGATCTTAGAGTTATTCTTAAGAATTTCTCATACCTGGAAGGATTCCTTACAATTTCATTATTTTAAAAGTATTTTAAAGTATGGCAAAACAAAAACCTCTCCCAACTTAGTATCATTAAAAAAATTACATAAATGGTAATGCAATAAAAATTTAAAATAACGACTAATACTAAAATTAAAGTATAATTAAGATCTCGGATCAATGGAAGCCCATCTCGGTTTTCGGTTCCTACAATTTTCTTTTAATCTTGCAGACAAATTTAGATATAAATTCAAAATAGATAATTATATATAATATACCTTAATTAAGAAGTGTTGGTATACATTATTTTCACGATAGTAAAAGTGATAATTTACAAACTTGAATTTAATTGCATATAATTTCATTTTTCTGCAGTTTCTCATGTTTTACAATTAAAGTTTTTATTCAATCAAAAATTACACAGCCACACAAAAAAAGTGTGCGGATCTGGTAACAAGACACACGTATTTCTATGGATTTAGGGGCGCTGAATTCAAATTCGATATACAAAATTACCCATCACGGCATGGTTGAGCCATAACCTCAAAAAATGACGAAAAATCATGCACTGAGGCAAATAAATTTAAAAATGATGCTAGTGTTGCAAATTTTCACTTCAAAAACATGTCGACAACTATGAAGGGTCAACCCTTGCCTGATATCAACTTATTTAACATAACTTTACCCAACAGAACCTGACCTCACCTAACCTGAATTAACAGAAATTTATTGAACTACACGTAAAGCTCTGGAAGCATATTTTCCCAGTAGTAAATATGTGCTACATCGAATGGATCAACTCGAGCCTAGCCTAGAAATAAATCTAACCTAGCCTAACCTAACCTCACGAAACACAATTAAACTGATTGTGTTGTCCTGTTGTGTTTGCGGGACCGTTTCATTCAGCTTCGGCTTAACCTGCATAGAGGTTTAACCTATCCTAACCTAATAAAACCTGACCTAACCTAACCGATTACGCTGGCAACCCTGCTCTTGAGTGCTTTCATATTTCGACATTAATAGCAGTAAATGTCTGGAGTTTCGTAACCGCTTGTTGCTAGCATTATTCGCCTGTGTCTGTAACCAGGGTATCTTCACGTGGTGACGGTGGGCAACGGATCCACACTGGCTCCTTTAAGAACATTGGTTCTGTTAAGTTAGATTCATTTGTAAGTTAAGATCGGGTTAACCGATCAAATATAGCACACATTTAAGACTGAGAACCGTGCGCTTACATAGATACATGTGTGGTTGAATTTCATTCGGCTAGGTTATGTTAGGTCAGGTTTTGTTAGGTTAGGATAGGTTAAATCTCTATGTAGGTTAAGCCGAAGCTGAATGAAAGGGTACCGCAAACACAACGGGACAACACAATTAGTTTAATTGTGTTACGTGAAGTTAAGTTAGGTTAGGTTAGGTTAGGTCAGGTTTTTTTAGGTTAGGATAGGTTTGACCTCTTTGCAGGTTGAGCCCAAGCTGATTCAAACAGTACCGCAAACACAACGGGACAACACAATCTGTTCAATTGTGTTTCGTGAGGTTAGGTTAGGCTAGGTTAGATTTATTTCTGGGTTAGGTTAGAGTTGACCCATTCGATGTAGCACACATTTGCTACTGGGAAAATATGCTTCCAGAGCTTTACGTGTAGTTCAATTAATTTCTGTTAATTCAGGTTAGGAGAGGTCAGGTTCTGTTGGGTAAACTTATCTTAAATAAGTTGATATCAGGCAAGGGTTGATTCTTCACAGTTGTCGACATGTTATTGAAGTGAAAATTTGCATCACTGGCATTATTTTGAAATTTATTTGCCTCAGTGCATGATTTTTCGTCATTTTTTAAGGTTATGGCTCAACCATGACGTAATGGGTGATTTTTCATACCGAATTTGAATTCAGCGCCCCAAAATCCACAGGAATACGTGTGTCTTGTTTCCAGATCCGCACACTTTTTTTCTGTGGTTGTGTTATGATTCTCCGTAAACTTTCTGCAGTTTGGGGGTCAAAAAGGCCAATCAAGTTCTGTAAAAAGCCTTCTTGGACCAATGGTTGTGGTTTTTCCATCAAGAATTAATATTTTCATATTACAAGATTAAGGAATAAAACAAAGCTCAAATTTGTCATGAAACTATTAAAAAATATTTACAGACTTTATCAAACTAAATATCAAAGCATCGACAACGGTAATTTATCTATTGTGAATACTGTTTCGTTAACGCTCTTTGGTTTTATCGAACACATTCTCGTAACTTATCTCGTGCTTCTCACTCAAGTTTGTCCCTGAATTTGTATATCTTCGCCATAAATGTAAATTATTACAATTCATCATATGCTGTTTTTAAAGTTCCTAATTATATTTCTAACTTTAGTGGCACAGAATTTATTAATTGAGTTTTCTATCGCATTCTGTTCTACAAAGCAGTTGTGGTACCCTATTTCTTTATCTACTAATAATTTTCTAAACTGAAGGAGTATCTCAAAGCTTCTAGGGTGGAGTTTTTCCTTAGAAGGTCAGTCCGATTACTTTATCTAATGTTAATGTAACCGTATATATTGAAAGCAAAGTATTCAATTATGACATACGTATTGTGATTGTAACTTCTTTAGATGTTCTTCAACTTCATTCGGTTTTCGAAATTGTTCAGCATTGTTGCTCGTTTTAAGTTCATCATGGAGGATTTAGTTGTCTGTCTAAGCTGAAGGACTGCGTTCATTCCAGGGATTGTAGACATGATTCCGCGTGAAAAATCTAAGTGATTTCATAATAGAATGATCTAATAACTATAATTTGTCCATACAAGATTAGTAATACTGGATCATCTGTCGTTCGTTTTGCATGACTTAGGATGTGGCTAAATCAAGTTGGACAAAAAATGTCTGTTTGCATCCACCCAGAAGATGACAAACAAGACATGTTTCTGGGGAGGCATTCATGAAGCACTTTGAATTATATTTGAGCCTAGGATGAATCTTCAATGGTGGTATAAGATTTTCCTCAGCATTGTAGCAAATTGCTGTTGACAATAATGTAGTTCAATATTAAACTACCAAAGTTAAATTTTCAACCAAAAATGGAATGCTTAGATTTTAACTTAAAGAAATTAGTCCATTTCCTGCTGATCCTCGTTATAGATTTTCTTTTCGATCTTCTTCTTCTACTGACGCAAAATCTTCTAGAAGATCTCTTACTGCCACCAAACCTCGTTCTTCTGGCAGGCGTTCATCGTCTGTGGAGCCATCTCCTCGTGCCAGGTCCAGGTCTCCTTCTGCAAGGAATTCTTCTGCACTCATACCTGGATTTAAGCTTTATTTAAGTCTCTAATTCCCATGCCAACCGAAAAACAAATTGTATTATCAACGCCTACTAGTGAAGTTTTCGCGATATTGGAAAAAAAATCAAGCGGACACAAGGCTTTTCCTGGAATACATAAAACTGTTTATCTGGGGTCAAAATGGTCATTGCCCAGTAGGTAAACGTGTCTCAATCGGAAAGAGTTTTAGAGTATTTCGTGTGTGAAGTATAATACTTTAGTCCCTCATTAGAATAAATGATAAGAAAAAAAAATTGCGCGCGTCTGTCAGATCGTGCCTTTTGGACTTAGACCAAATGATTACCCCACTTTTATGCATGAGACTTTAAAAATTAAATGTCAAATCAGCAGTATCTGTAATTTTGTCATCTCAAATTCCCTTTTACGGGTGTGGTTGAAACGGGAAACCAAACAATGACACAAAATTCCGATTACGATTCGGAATTATGAAATCTGCAATTACAAAATTTTTCGATTCTTAGTCCTTAACTTTAAGCGTAAATTGTACATTTAAAGTCAATTTTAACGGAGTTCAGAAGACTCGCACAATTAAAAAAGGTATTTGAAATAATCGAAGATTCTAGGAAAAGTTTAAGTAAAATTTCTTTACAAATGTAAGGCTTATTACAGTTTTCAAACATATCACTGCAGCACAAAATTTACCCTCAACATTCGGAAACATTCGGAAACATTCGGAAACCATTGGCGTACCGTTGCGGACCCTTATTATTTATAAAAGCGCCCACTAATCTCTTCACCTACTCATCATTCATGCAGAGCTTGCGCTCTAAATGAACTTTAAGTATAGGAAACAAGTGGAAATCATTGGGTGCCAAGCAGGAAGATTAACAAGCTGGGTGGTCGAAAATGTCTATTCAAATACCGTCAACAAATCTTAAGTCATTCTCAGGCACCAGACAGAATAATTAGGAGGCAAAGACAGCGGTCAGCCTTGGATTAAGGAAATGGGCCAACAATAGCACACCATTGGTTCCTGAAATTGTTTCGGATATACCAGTGAAGTTTAAGTCGAGTTGGTGAGTATGATAAAAACTGATTAAAACCCTTCAATTTGTAAATAAACTTTTTTACTGGACCTCATGGAACATAGACAGTAGATTAGTAGGGCAGTATTTTCTTCGAAAAAAGCGTCCAGTTGTAGTACTTCAAGTGAAAAATTTTTATTTTGAAAAGGTTGATTATTTTAACTTCAATGTTCGTAAAAAAATTGTTGTTATCCGGGAAAGAACCATGCATTTTCTTGCTTGACTAGGACGGCAATCCCGCTTTTTTGATGATCTTTCGGCTTCAACAAGTAAATTTTTTTAATATACTGGCGCTTGCTTAATAATAATTATTCAGCCAGAAACAATTTCATTTCAAGCCACTGCGAAAGTAGGTATTTTTTTATTGACCTATTCTCAATCTGGGACGATTTATGACAAAAAAGGTGCGGCAATTATAATTTTCCCCAGAACGAATCTTAGCAAAATCTTTAATTTAAAAATCAGGCTAAGTACATTTTGTTATTTGCTAGCGTATAAATTATCATATAAAATCATATTTCGTACTTATTTTTGACAGTGCTCGTTTTATTACGTAACCATTTTATGGTCTGATTCTTATCGATTTCAGAAAATTTGTAAACAAGTTTTTTTATCTACTCTTATCAAATATACATATCTTAGAGGAAAAACCTGGCCGGCTTTAATTTTAGAGATATCGAGTATAGTACACATTTGATAAGCTAATAAGGCAGTCGAATATTTATATGTTATATAGCGATTGAAATTTTTCATTATACATTGCGTTAATCATTGTTTTCTTAAAGTAGAAAAAATGAGGATTATCTGTACTTTGATCTCATATCTGGTTGCGAACTTCAATTCTGTTGGTAAATATAAGCGATTTCCCTGAATCGATCGGCTCGGTGACTTACATTTTAAATTAAATTGAGAAGTTCTTCAGAAGCTTTAATAATATCGGTGATTTATTACCTTTTATTCAGTTGGATTGACTTTAACCTCACCAGATTTGATTCCCTCGGTACCCCATACCACCCCCAATTCTTTTAATATGAGAATATTCATACCTATAATAATATTTAATTATATACACATCATTTTTTATATTCATTATCATACTATAACGAAACAATTTAAACACCCATATGGCCCACACTAAGCGTAATTAAGGAAATCCATCTTTGCTGTCTTTAACTAAATAAGATAAAAAAAGTTTCTAATTTTGAAACAGTTATATCATTTACTATTTGATAGTCTGAGTAGATGTTCCTATCTCTAGAGTTATAATAAAAAATCTCATGAAACCAGCTCTAGGACATTCAGAGAACCCCATTTCAGCTACCTCAAACAATTCACCCCTGTAACATTTAATGAACCCCATTGTAGCTAAATTTAACGGATAACGCAAAAAAAGGTTTAAATTCAAAATACATAGGTCATGCCAAAAATTGTTGAAGAGTGTTCCTGTCACTGAATAGTAGGGTAGTATAGGACAGTCTGGTCAACCAGTTTGGAGCGGAGAGAGAGAGAAGAGTGTAAGTGTGGATTTGTCAGCGTTTTCTGAATTTAGATGTAAAAGGCAGAGTCTGAAAGATGGGTTGTGGTTGTACCTCGTTTTCTGCGGTTGATCCAATCTTCAGGGTTGACGTTAGTTCCCGATAAGTGATATTACGGTTTTTTTTAATTACAGAAAAAGGACACCCAGAGCGCGGCTTATATTTCAGACTTTGCCTTCCACGTCTAAATTTAGAAAACCAAATAAAGACTGTTGCATGTCGTGGGGCTAAGTGCCTAAAATACTCCATTATACGGCTATCGCAGTATGCTGACAAATTCAAACTAATTTTCAGTCTTTCCGCTTCCGGCTCCAAATCAGTTGACTCGATTGTACTCTACTACCCTACTATTCAGTGGCAGGAACGCTCGGAGGATTTTTCGTATTATTTTTCGATGATGATAAGGGTGACAATTAAAAAATCATTTTTTAATTTTACTAACCCCCCAACCCTATTTAATCATATTATCATGCTCTGATTCCTACCTTTGTTAGTACCTTTGTTAATAATTCCCTAGGTTTGGAGAATCATATTCCAAAGTGTAGCTAGCGAACGTCTATGGCGATGTCCGCCTGACCGTCGTATAGATCCCCTAACCCCGCGTTTGAAATCTAAAATATTTTATATTAAAGTTCCAGCTATGTTCAGCAAACGGGAATTTGTCCTCCTCAGTGCTAAATTTTGTATTTTCAAATCAGTAGTGTATCTGCGCTGCGATGTAAGTTTCGATTGTGTTTTCCGCACTAAACAGAATGCAGGTAAAACGTGCCTACCACTTAATAACTTTTATTCGCACTCAATAAGCATTTTTTAACATACTATACGTTTTTGAAGCATTTTTTCCTAGTTTGAAATAAAACTTAATTGCGGCTGTTTCTTTCATTACAAACACTAAATCGTATCGCGTAAAGCAAACTTGGATAAAAATCAGTCTCGGTACTTTTTAAATGAACTGTGTATTCTTTTCAAAATATCTAAAGTATTTCGCTCGCTTTCGTTTTCGGATATATCTTCCTTGCATTTAGAATGTTTATTACTCGCATCAATACTCGTGCTGCACATTCAATTTTTGACGGACATTTGTGAATGTATACAGTAAAACTCTTCTATAACGCCGATTTGAGGGCTAACGGCGGGTTGGACTTACCTCATTATAGCTCGCTGTGCTTTTGTTTTCCACGCCTGAGTGCTCGCCTGAGTGACCACCGCAGATACCGCACGCCTGCGCAGCTCTTTTCCCACTTAACAGCAGCGCGGCGTCAACTCTCGGAAGGGCTTTAGAAGGAAGGGCTGCTAAAGAGTTGCGCCGTATTTTCTGAACAACATTAAAATAAATAATAAACTAAAATACTTTTCTCAGATATTCAAGAGAGACAGCTAAGAATTGGATTCTGATGTAATATTGGAATTTTAGATTTTCTTCAAAGTACTTATGATAAATAAAATAAAAATTAAAAATCCTACTGGAAATTGGTTAAGTCATTTTGTAGGATTTCTCAAAAGCTATAATTTATCTGTAAGATTTTTTTCTTCATTTCTTGCGTCGTTTGGTTTAAATTTTGAAGGTTGTGATGTTAAATTTCGGGCAATCTTAATAATTTCTCAATCATACGTTATAAGAATATAATAAAGTATTACAAACTTGAATCGATTGTTTAGCGAAATAATCTTCTATAAATTTGTTTTCGTACATTTTGTCTTTTCTCCACAAATTTTGCATTTTTATTTTTCATGTCATTTTTACTTTTAAAATCAAACCGACGTGTCCTATCAAAAATTTATTTAAATCCTTGTTGGTATCACTATTATTGTCAATTCATCTTTTTTTATCCTGCATGTTCGACCACAAAATTGTATTTTTGATTTTTCATTATAAATTGTTCGTCTTTTTTAATACTATGAATATCCGTGGTTATAATTTTCAAATTCAGAAAAAAGTGGTCTCAAAATTTTCCAAAATGCCCTCACTTTTTGAATTTTTATTTAAAATTGCTGGTTAACGAACTCGTCCTTTCTTATCGGACAATCAAAAAGTGTGCCAAGGATCAATTTGATCGGTTTATTTTTCGAGAGGTGTGTTTACGGCCAGACAGACACTAATACCTTCTTAATCATAAATGATGATTTAAAGTATAATAAAATGTACAGTAAATTTTCTTTGTGATGTACAATGCTAGTTAGTTAAATGCAACGTGGACGGGAAGAGGGTGAGTTTCCCGTCGGTGCTCAAGCTATAAAGTCGATTCTCTCACACCTGTATGTGTTCATTCTCAAGACATTACTGCGAATCCGGTCATCTTAGCCGGCTGTTTCTGAATTTCGGTGGGTTACTTTGTTACAAACGTTCTGAGAATATACCTCTTATGTGCCAGGCGTACTTATCGCACAGTTAATAATATCTTACTATGTGAGGGGAAAAAAGGCCCCCACCCACTCTGCTATTCGGTAACCTCCATAGCAAGCTAGACTACCTTTACCTTGGGACGTAACGAGCCTCTTCCGAGAGAACCTACAGCTAAAAGTGGATTCTGAGCGACCGGAGTCATTGGTACCAGCTTAGGAAGTGAACCCCAGTCCTCCTTAACGAAAGCCTGACGCAATACCCACCGAGCCACTGAAGCCCTAATCACAACCACATATGAAACTCATAATAAACCAAAAGGATGATTGTGTACTTTTTAAAAATGTAATTCCCTATTTTTTGTTGCAGAATTAAGTTCACAGTCCGAGTGGATTCCTAGTGACGACCCCCGTCCTCGTGTTCTTCGTTTTAGTCCTTGTTCTTCATCGTCTGATAGACATTCTCCAGACACGACTCTTTGTCTTGGCAGATCACCTTCTTCCGACATAGCATCTCCACCTGCTGAGCCTCCTCTTCGTGAAAGGAGCAGGTCTGCTACTCCTAGGCGATCAATTCCTCGCGTACTTGGATTTAAATTTGAAGAACTTAGATTTATTAGACTTATTCCCTACCAGAATCCGAATCAGGTCTTCGAACTTCGAACATACGTTTTTTCTCCCGATAAACCAATTAAATTGAAAACTTCATACAATAATCTTAAGCCCATGCCATTAGAAGAACAAATTGTGTTATCAACGTCTAATGGTGACGTCTGCGCGATATTGGAAAAATCAGTAAAAAGACAATCAAGCTTTGTTGGAATGTATACACCTGTTACTTGGATTGGGCAGCGAGCGAAAATAAACATATACAGCGGCGTGGTTGAAGAAATGACCCCACAAGAAATAGCAAAATGTCCAATAGGCAGCCACATTTCCGTCAAAACAAATTTTAAAATATTTCGTGTGTAAAACTAAATAAGCTTGAAATATCAAAAATAAAAAAATTTGAAGCTCAATTATTAAATTCACAAACCCTCGAGTCTTTAAACACTCACAATAATACATTTAAACTTTAAACGTCACGGGTAACCCATTTAAAAGTTTGCTGTTTGAAAAGACATTTTATTCTTCAAATAATAAATGTTGTCAACTTAAAATTGCGTAGTATGATATAATTTGGCAAATTTATCAATTTATTCTTGAATTTAGAGTATTAAAAATGATAGCATAGCAAAGATCCCTACTGTCAACCAGAAATAATTGAGGTATTAAATTTATAAAAAAATTTAGTTTAACTACATTTCATTCAAATTTTGCAGTTTAAATATATTTATTTTTAACTTGTTGAATTGCAAAGTATAGAAATTTATTGGATATACGTAAATCATGAAGCGTTTGAATAAAAAAAGATCCCGAATATTTTACATTAAAATCCGGGTCCGGCGAAATTGACTGGAATTACAATGTTAAATAGGTCAAATCCTGCTGATTAAAAAAATTTTAATGTATACCAGTCCAAAAATTCAAAAGTTTACGAGATAGGTGGGATTGAACGCGAGATATATGAATACAAGCGAAACCAATTTAGCTCTCGAAACTTAAAGATGAGGTGCAGATTTTTCAATAAAAAGTGACCAGCAAAAGCATCAAAAACACTAGAAACACTGGCAAGACCATTCCAGCTCGTAAGCGCAACAAAATAGCACTGTCCTGGTAATAACAGGCGAAATCATTGGGCGATCTTGGCAACATAAATACTGTTCGAAATAGTGAAGGTCGAAAACAGTTCACTCATGCTGGACATTCTGGACTACCAACGAAATTAAGCAGTCCAGAAACTTAATATTGTAGATCAGTCCAACCGACGAAGCAAAATACATGTTATTAGCCCAGACAGTTAAGATAAGACTTTAGATCAGTCCAACCAACGAAGTGAAGTCAGGTTATTAGTCCAGCCAGTCAACACAAGTCCAACCATCAAAGGCAAAGCATGCTGTTAGTGATTTTAGTTGAGACAAGACTATTGATTAGTCCTTCCAAAAGAGATAAGACATGTTATTAGTCCATCTGGTTAAGACAAGACTATAGATCAGTCCAATCACCAAATGCAATTTATCAGACATGAGACTGCATCTACAGTATTGTCTTAACTGGCTGGGCTATGGTCTTGTCACAACTGCCTAGACTAACAAATAGTCTTGCCTTTATTAGTTTGGCTGATCTATAGCATTGTTTTAACCGGCAGGATTAAGAACATGTCTTTCCTCTGTTGATTAGAAATATCTATAGTCTTGCCGTAACTCGATGAACTGATAACATTTCTTGCTTTTGTCAGCAGGACTGGTGTATAGTCGTGTCTTAGGTGACTGGACTACGAAAGTGCCTTAGCTTTGTGGGTTGGACTGATCTAAAGTCTTGTTTTAACTGGATAAACTAATAACATCTCTTGACCTTGTTGGTTAGACTGATCTACATTTTTGTCTTAACTGGCTTGTCTAATAACATGTCTTGCCTTTGTTGATAGGACTCATCTATTGTATTGTTTTAATTGGCTGGATGAGTAAAATGTTTCACCTTTGTTGGTTGGACTGATCCATAGTCTTGTCTTAACTGACTGATCTAATACCACATCTCACCTTTTCTGGTTGGACTAATCTATAATCTAGTTTTTATTATCTGGAATCCTAAATATCTTTGGTGATCTACAATGTCTTTTACGTTGATTATTTAAAAAAATCGTCACATTTCTGTGACAATCGCAGTACATTGCCTTCTTAGCTGGACTGTCTTTTCCTTTTATTGTTGGACTGATCTACAGTCTTGTATTCATTGACTGAACTGTTTTCAACCTTCAATATTTCGAACAGTAGCAGCGAAAACTGACACGTTATATTAAGGCTATTACGTTGTTGCCATTAAATCTGGAGTTAAGTGTAATGCAAGCGTATATTTTTTTATTACATCTCAGCTCGTTTAACTTGTAATATTTTTATTTGGACATGAATCACAGTTGGGTAACAAAACATAACAAAATGTTTCTACCCCCGCCCCCTCTTACATGACGGAATTATTAGTTTCCAGAAATGTTTTGCTAGTTATTTCTAGTAGAATTGGATCATTAATATTTAAATACCAAAATTTTAATCTTGTAATACTGTTAACACCGTTTTTTATAAACGAAATAAAACAGTATTATAGATACAAATTTGAAATCTTCAAATTCATTATTGATTTCAAACAACAACAAAAAATGTCTCTCGTACCATATCAGGTGGCTTTTCAACAAAATACATGAATTTTAACAACAACAAAATTAAATTTGGTAACTTATTAGGTGAATTTTCAACCCAAAAAGACAAACTCTCAACAGAAAAATGTCATAGTTAATATATAAATAAAAAATATGAAATGCGTACAAAAAAAAATTTTTTAAAACAAAAAGACCAATTTTTAAGAAATCCAGCTTTTTAACTCAAGAAAGATATAAAAGTTTATCTAAGTTATTGAACTTTCAAGCCAAAAGACGAATTTTCTTTATAAAATTCTAATTTTTAAACATAAAATATCACTTTTTAGCTAAAAATTAATTTTCCACGAAACTTATACATTTTTATTCAACACAAATGAAATTTCGAGTCAAGAAAATTATTTTTTTTATCAAAAGATAAGGAATTTAAATTAAAAAAGATTGATCTAATAAAAATGAAGAAGTTATTTTTTAATTAAAAAAATTAATTTTAAATGGGAACAAAGTCTTTTCACTGATTTAAATTAACAATTGAAGACATAAGACTTCTATCAAAACAGATTATTTTTTTAACAATTTAGTTTAACTTTTATCCAAGTAACTGAATTTTTTAAATAAAAGAGAATAATTTTTAACAAAATAGTTGAAATTTTAAATTGTATTTTTAATTGAAATTTTAAATTCAATTAAAAATTGTAGTTTTAATGGAAATTTTAAATTCAATTAAAAATTGCAGTTTTAATGAAAATTTTAAATTCAATTAAAAATTGAATTTTTAATCCGAAAAGAAAAATTTTGTACCGAAAATGATGAATGATTTTAAACATTAGCATTTTTCTCAAAAAAAAATTCTAATTGTCTTTTGGATATTCAAATATCAATTTTTTAACAAAGAATCAGTTTACACGAAAAAAATGGAATTTTTAATTAAAAAAAACCAATTTTTTCAACTAAAAAGAATGATTTCTTTTATAAAATAGTTGAACTGACTAACAAATAGTTACAGTTTGATCTTAGAAAGATAAAATTTATACTAAAACAACGATCTTGCTTTAATTCATTTACTTATGGCTTTAAAAAAAAATAATTTTAGAGTTTTTCTTTCGGAAATTTCGAAATGGTATTTGCGATATTAAGTCAAGCGTGACATGGACCCACTTCCGATATTTTTAATGTTGGACTCAACAATAGCTATTATAAGGTAAACCGGTACTTGATATTTCCCCACTGATTTTTAAACCAGTTGTCGATCCGTCTGGTTTCATGAAATGTGTTCCCGACTGATTGAGTATTATAAATCAATTGATCGCATTTTTGTCTATATTTCAATTCATGTACTTCAAATTCTTTAAAGATCTTTATGTTCTGAAAGCAGTAGATTTTTGGTTATACAAATTGGCAGCAATGATGCTTTTCCAAAAAAATGTTTCGTTGACTTGCATAGGTCATCAATTATAATATTCACGGTACATTTATGAAATTTGTCAGTTACACGCTTTGAAACACGACACCTTATAGATCGGAATTCGTTATTTTTCTCTGTAAATTTTCTCTTCTTCTGCAGCGTAACAGCAAAACTGTTTGACTCTACAACTAAGCTAATTAAAGATTGACTTAAGACATAGTCAAACAAGTCCTGAATTCAAATAATCATATAATTTACTTTTCGAAGACTTTGAGTAAATATAACCAATTTTGACGTAAAAATGCGCAACCTCAGGATACCACCCTTGGGACATTTTGAGAACACCATTTCACATGCCTTTAATACAAAACTCCAAAAAAATTTCGTCGCAACGCAAATTGAAAATATTCCAGCATTAAGCTTTCCTGTACTCCAATCAATCTTTCAGTTCATACAGCACCAGCATACAAAGTGGTGCAACAAAGCACCACCAGCATATGCAAGCCATCCAAAAATGATGACCTCAGCCTACCTCGTACAACTTAGGTAAAAATTCATATCGCCACACTTCCAATCAACGACTAAAATTAATGTACCCTATTACATTGAACAAACTTCATCTCAGATGTCTTTAACTAAATAATTTAATGAATGTGAAAATAATTTGTATCACATTTTTTAGTTTTAAATTGAATGTCTGTTTTGTGCGTTTAAACTTCGCATTTGTTTTGCAAAAGAACTAGTGTGATCGCCAGTGACGGTTCAAGCTTTAACGCTGTGTTGTTCTCCTAACCCCGCGCTATAAATTCGCGTGCTTTTCATCAGTAGAGTACCTTAGTTGCAACCTAATTATCGACTTTATTTTCCGAATTGTTCAGAAATCATTTGTTTCCGTAAATCCCGCGCTGAAAGAGGATGAGAGAAATAACTTGCGCAAATAACTCAGTATAAAGCGCAAGGCGATTTTGCGCATTCTAGAAAACGCACTAGCATGTATCAAAATACGATCGTAATAATTTGAATAGTCTAGGTTTTGGGGCCATAATTATAAACCAAGACAGTTTCTTCGACCATGTGAGGTATCCTTTCAGGAAGTCCCCCTCAAGGTTCTAAAGGTTCGGTACTTCAGTATTCACTTAGAACGTTAATATTAATTAGACACCTTAGATTCTTTAATCCAGGAATTTCACATTTAACTGAATTGAGCAGAACCGAAACTTGTTAAGGTCTGGGAATATGATTTAGACGAATGTAATGCTGGGAATCGACGATAACTGCCAGACGATTTTTGAAAAACAATTGTCTGGAAAATGCCGATCACCCTTATCATCACATTCATCTGGTTCAAACAAGGAGCGATATATTTTTATAAAACATACTGTTGCAAGATTTTAGTTATATCTCGGGAATCCTTAATATTTATATTATTTTTTTTAATTTTTGTAAAAGAAGACTTTTAAAAAACTTGTTGATATCAATTCCAAATTTTTGCTACAATTTTCGAAGGCCATGCTAGAAGTTAAAGTCGATGTACAAAATTAAACAAATGCTCTGTGATTGGTTGCCCGCTCCTCTCAACCGCTGTAATTCGGAAAAAATTTGCTCTTCTGGGGTTCGCACGCATTTCATGTTCCTATGGAGGTCTGCGCTTATGCGAAATTTAAGAAAATTCTGACAAGCAACCGAAATGTTAAAATAAATATTTCCTAAATTGAAATCAATTTCGCTGAAACGTGGGCATGAGACATAAGATTGTGTACTTTAAGAAAAATTAAATCCTTTGTTTTTTGTTGCAAAATTAAGTTCTCAGTTTAAGTGTTTGCCTTCAAAAAAGCCTCTTTCTCCTGCCAGATTTTTTTGATCTGCCAAATCTCGCCTTCCGGTCGAAATATCGCTGCGTGCCATGTCCGGGTCTCCTTCTCTCAGACTAACTATTTCTCGCTGATTTGGATTTAGATTGAAAGAAGTTGAATTTATTAGAGTTATTCAAAAGAAGAATCCGAACCTAATATTTGAACTTCACTGATAAGCTTCACTTCCTGATGAACCAATTAAATAAAAAACTTCACACAACTCTCTTAAGCCCATGTCAACTGAAGAACAAATTGTATTATCAACGTCCAATGGTGACGCCTGTTCAATATTGGAAACATCAGTACCCAGGCGCACGAATTTTCGTGGAATTTATGAACTGTTATTCGGATTGAAAAACAGGCGAAAATAAATATGCACAGCGGCAACTGAAGATTAATGGATTTACCTTTGAATAGGTTTAATAATAAAATGCTTTTATTCCAATAGAAATCCTATTTAAACATTCATTCATCCTAAAATTTTCCACTTTTAAGCCATTCAATTCTGTTATTAAGAAAGAGAATGCTTCTATGATTTTTAGCCAGATTTGAGTTTTAATTCAAAATGAACAATTTTAAATTAGACATATAAAACTAAAAAAATTTTACCTTATTTATTTGATACATAAAACCTTGGGTTATTAAAAACTCAGCGTTCTCAATTTAAATTCTAAAGGTTGCGGTTTTTTTCCATCTTGATTGGCTTGACTTTTTGTCTCATCAAAATTATGATTTTGGGTTTTTCAAAAAGATTTGAAAAGTTTCTTTAATATTTTGTAGGCCCTTAAAAAGACGTTTTCTTTTTCTTCACCTTTTTATATCGCGCACTTTTTTCTTGAAATGAATACGGTGTACAAAGGAAAAAAGTTCAAGAAAGGATTTTAACTTGAGTATTAAAAAGGATAGCCATAAGAAGCGAGATATATCAAGTAGAATTTTTAACAGTAAATTAGTAACGTTGAACCATGAATATTTGTATTTTGATGTCAAAAAGGTAACAGTTTTACCAAAAGGAATGAACTCTTAAACCAAAAGTACTAATTTTCAGCAAAAATCTTAAGTTTTAAGCGAAACAAGTTTTGCACTCAAGACTAAAAAAGTTTTAAATGGATTGTTAAATGCAATTCATGATATACTAACCTACGTTTTCTCATTTAAAGACAAATATAATTCTCTCTTTTTTGTTGCAGAACTAGGTTCACAGTTTGAGTGTTTGCCTAATGGCGACCCCATTCCTGGTATTCCTCATAACGCACCTTCCACTTCTTTTCCTGGCAGGCTTCCTCCTGAAATTTCCCTTCCTCCTGCCAGACATCAATCTTTTGTGACACCTTCCCCTTCTTCCGAGCCAGCTCTTTGTGCCAGCTTGAAGTTTGCTTCTCCCAGGCGAAATATTCCTAGCGTACTTGGCTTTAAATTTGAAGAACTTGAATTCATCAGACTTATTTCCAACAAAAATCCGAACCGTATGTTTGAACTTCGAAGATACTCTTTTCCTCCCGATAAACCTGTTAAATTGAAAGCTTTATACAATATTCTTAAGCCCATTCCTTCTGAAGAACAAATTGTATTATCAACGACAAATGGTGACGTATATGTTATATTAGAAAGAGGAGTGAACAACGCACAAGTTTTCATGGTATTAATACACCTGTTATTTAGAGTGGAAAACGGGCAAAGATCAATATGCTCAGTGGCGCAGTTAATGAATTGACCTCACATGAGATCGCAGAATGTCCTATAGGCAGCCGAAATGCAATTAAAACTAATTTTAAATTAATTCGCGTTTAGAACACCATTATTGACACCGTAAATTCAATTTGAGAATCTTATCAGAAAGCCCACTGAAACAATCACTTAACATACAAAAAATTTAATACATATTATGTGATATACAGTCTGTCAAGTTAAAGCGTGGGTGGCTTTACTCGCAGTCGGTAAGGTGTATCGACATGATTTTGGTGTCAAAATATTAAGAAGAGCTCCC
>NC_046658.1:143205928-143207716 GCF_010883055.1 Belonocnema kinseyi | reverse complement strand
AAAGAGGGAGCTCTTCTTAATATTTCGACACCAAAATCATGTCGATACACCTTACCGACTGCGAGTAAAGCCACCCACGCTTTAACTTGACAGACTGTAATGTGAATTCAAACAAGGACGAAAACATGTCGTTGGTTTATTTTTGGTTCACTTTTCAATTGCATTGTGTGATTCTATAACTTATAATTTTAATTTAAAATATAAATGATTGCGCACGTTTGTGGACGTTGATTAAGATCTAGAAAATAGTTTTATCTCACTTCGAATCTGCTAAATAATAAAACGCTTTAATTAAATTTGAAATCTGATACCAAAATTACTTATAGCAATATTTGATTTTTCGTTTAAAATGTGCAATTTTCGATTAATTGTTAAAAATTTTGCTTGCTTAATTTGCGATTCAGTTTTGTTTACTCAATATTAAAATAGTTTTAACCTTCAGGGGTTACACCCTGATTTTTTTCTAACTCCTTTGGTTTTAATGGCTTTCTTTACTCGACGATACGTAGGCCGTTCTCCCCTCCTGCGCAGTTGGTCACAATTTTTTTTCTGCCTTGTAACAGTGCCATGCTGAATGAAGGAAGATTTCGGGACACGTATGTTCAGGAGATGGTGATAGTGGTACTGCGACGAATCCAAAGCGGTGGTGACTAAGCCTGTCAGAAGAACACTATATAAAAGCGGCTCCCTTAATTAAGCCGAATTTTAAAATTGTGCTTCGATATGCAGTTACTGGGAAATTCGGAAACGTACTTAAAGATAAGTAATTCATAGCAATTCATTATAATTTCACGATAAAAGAAAGAAAACAAAGGAAATTTAAACCTACAAACTAAAAATAACGCCGAGATTTTGTACCGGGCCGGGGGGGGGGATCGCTTTTCATTGTAAATTCAATGATACAGGCCTAAAATAAACACACAAGAGGGGATGTATATGTATGTGTATATGTATATGTGTATTATGTGTATATATATATATGTATATTTGTGTGTATATGTGTGTACATGTGCATATGTGTGTATATGAATATTTGTGCATACTTATTCTTTCCAGTCGCGACGCCTAAAATGAAATTTGTTGTTAATGGTTCTTTTTCTGTCAAAAATTATACTACCTGGCTCAAAACTGAATCATTTTCTTCAAAATTCGACAATTCTGTCAACATTTATCCTTCTCGTTTAAAAATACTTTTTATTCGGTGGAAAATTCAATTTTTTCTAATTGGGGGTACAAATGTATGACTGAAAACTGATCTGTTTTAGTTGCTTGACATTTTCTTCTCAAGTGATAGTCTGTCTATATTGCTGAAAATGCAACTGTTTTATCGAAAATACATGTTTTCTTTTGCTGTGATTCGAATATGAATATTTCTTGAAAATGAGTCTTTTTGGTCTTTTTTTTGTTCCTTTTTCTGGATCTACATTTTATATTTCTCCAATTTTGCACATTTAGAATTGAAATTTTCTTCACTTTCAATATACATGTGTGTGTATTTATGGGTTTTCTAAGAATTTTAAACAGGACGATTTTTAACGACTCTCGGACACGACGCAGTCGCAAGCCGACCCCCACATTATTTTGTCTTTTACTTACCAGTTCCTTAAGAAATTTGAAAGAGAGCGGTCTCTTATATACTCGGTTGGAGAAAAAGTAAAATAGAAAATTTTCAATTTGGTATAAATTAACATTCTTAAAATTGTGCTTCGATATGCAGTTACTGGGAAATTCGGAAACGTACTTAAAGATAAGTAATTCATAGCAATTCATTATAATTTCACGATAAAA
>NC_046658.1:143186489-143205828 GCF_010883055.1 Belonocnema kinseyi | reverse complement strand
AAAAATCTCTATCCCATCCACACACTACTCCTTTCCCCTGCCGAGTGAGTCACGCCTACCCCGAAAGGGAAATGGCTTAATGGTATAATAATAATAATATTTACTGAATTCCTCACCTTCCTTTTTCCCTATCTTCACACTATTTTCTTTTTAGTTTTCAGCTTTGTAATCATATCTTTATTTCTACTCTATCACAGTCTTCTTCTCCTCTCGGTCTTACTGTTATGCTTCCTTTATTTATAACTCCTTTAAGTTTTTATACCCGCATGTCTCATCCTTTCTATTCCATACTTTCTATCTCCTCTTTTTCTAATTTCTCTCTTCACTCTCTGAACTCTTTCTACCCCACTAACGATTCTCAATCTCCACTTTCTCTTTTCTTTCTCCTTCCCGATTCGACCAGAATGTAGACTATAAAAGGACTTACTTTTTTTCTCTTCTCATGTACAAGCATACAATATGCATAACGACTTTTCCTACTTTTATTCCTACCACCATTAATCTGTCCCCTTCTTCTATATACTCTCGCATGACTTCCTCTCCCAAACCTTGTTTCCTTTCTTCTGACACGATGCCACTCATTGCTCTCCCTTTCATGTGATCCTTTCTCGCTGCTCGTGTTATCAGCAAATATGCTTTCGGTGACAATCTTTCTATGCCCTAGCAATCTTTCTGGCCCTACCAAGTTTCACTCATTATTATATTATATTCTCTGTTCTTTCTTTCAACTTCTTCATTTTTCCTGTTATTTCAAACCTACCATCCTTAAACTCCAACGTCACTAGCAACATGTCTTCATACCCTTGCTCTATTTCTGCTACTCTCTTTATATCTTCTATCCACATTTTTCTTCAATATGTCTTATCGGAATCTTAACCTCTTTATTTCTTATTTCTCTATTCACTTGTAGGCCCCTGAGCATAACATTCGTTGTCCTCTTTGATCTTTACTCTCCTTCTGTTCGTCTGTTGATCTTTGTTAATGTCCTACATAGCCTCTCATTCTCTACATGCTGACTGTTACCTTAGTCCTTCTTTGCTTAGACCTTGCTTCTATTTCACTTACTTTTTCTCTCTTATATTACTCTTATCTCCCTTTCCCTTCCTGAGAGTCAAAGGACAAAATCTCCGTTGATACATTGGTTTTGGTACAATTACAATGACTGTTTGAAAGTGCATGCTTAAATATAAAGGTGAATTCTAAAACTAAACTAAATCTGCGACTTTCTAAGGGCAACCACTTAATAGTGTATACAAATTCGCGTCTTAATCATCATTTCAGAGATCGTGCGCATTTTGATTTTCGATAAATATCGAGAATCGTATTCTAAAATTGGCAAAATTTATCGAATGAGTGCAAATCTTACTTTTTACATCTGGGGAAAAGCCATAAATAAATATTGCGTGATAAATTAGTAATAATTAGAAATATTTATTGGTTAAATAGAAATGTCCACAAGGCTGAAATGTGATATTTCTTAATTAACAGATGCAACGTCAGAACCCGAAGCAAATGTAACAATTAATGTTTTTATTTTAATTTCAAACATTGTTCATATAGTTAAATCAGATAATTTAGAAAGATGTTCTGCTAACTTATATAAAAACATTTTTTGGCACATCTTGGTGCAGGTGTAAGGAGTATGATTTAATGTTGACTTTATGATTATGATAACAAATCAAATGACGCGACAAGTCTAATATTTTTATGGTCGCAGAAATTTCCATTCCACAGTTGAACATATTATAATTATGATTACTTAGCAATTAAGTAATAATTATTAGTGTCCTTGGTGACAAGAATATTATTTCACTTTTTTCTTTGCAATCTAAAATATAAAATGTATTTATTTAAAAAAGTATCATTTGTAAGTTAAGTTTATACATGCTTAAGAGATTTTACTAAAATATATGACATTGACATCCCCAGAAAATGATATTTTTTTAGATCGTGGCTAAGTTTACACATTTTTTTAGGGACAGCAGGATTTTTTTATTGCTAAAGTCGGAGCCAAAATTCGAGACCGACTTTCACCGGTTTCCAGAGAACGGTCGACGTCAGAAAAATCTAAATAAATTCGCAAATATTTTTTCAACATTCCTTGATGCAATGAATTTGTTAGCATTCTAAAATATTTAATAATTTAATTTTGTAGGTCGATTTATTTATAATATTTTCCCGCCAGGTTGAATTAAGATGGCTCAAAATTCGCAAATGATGCATTTATTTGGTCACAGAATAGAACATTTTAATTTTTATATTAAAAAAATGAGAAGGAAATCACGATACTTGTAAGCAGGCTACGTCACATCCACCTTATTCACAACAGTTGCTTTTAAAGGATGAAATCGAATTATTTACACATTAAGACTGTTTTATCTAGCTTTACACACGCCACGTGTCTCGGTTTAACAAAAATATTTGATTACTTGTTAATGATTTATAATTAACAGGTGCTTCTTTAATTTCTTAAATTATTTTGAGCATTTCTATTCTTTACATTTTCAATTAATATCATTTAGAACATTTTGAATTTGCATACTATAATTCATTATTGATACGACCTGTCCTAAGCGAGAGGGAACACATTGAATATTTTTAAAGGCTTTCGAATTTAAAAATATATTAGTTTACTAATTTATTATGTATAATTAAATTAATAAATCACAATGATTCTAATAAGAAATCGCCTAAAAAGTCGCTGGTAAAGAACTATTTAATTTTTCAAGGAAACTGTACAATCATAGAAGATGATATCGATCCAGGTCAACTCCTAAAATAAAAAAAATTCTTAACGTCTTTTTAGACTGGATGGAGCTATAAATTAATTTGTGAAATAAAAATATTTACTTTTTTCAGTCCGCTTGGAATCAAACCCAGGTCTTCCGATTGCCGGTTGGGTGCTCTTACCACTAAGCTACTAGAGAGATCGATAGAAGAACCTTTTTGCAGAAAAAAATTATTCTTATGCAAATGAATACCTAGGGTTTCCACCAAGTTTAATTATATGTAACCTCTATTGTGATCTTCTATTTTTGTGTCGTCCACAACAGTTTTTAGTCTAATCAAAAAAATTCTACCTTTTTTGGACTGGTATGGCTCGAAACGCACGCCAGCGGAACAAGTGAATTCACCGTCAAGCCGGGAGCTCAGCTTAGATAGGGTTGTAAAACCAGATTCTTTTTTTCGAGAAATCTTATTATCTGCATCAACAATTGCAAATTGAACGCCAATTGCTAGTGAATTTTTTCTTTGCTAAAATCTGAATCGAGCGATGAACGCTACCGAATTTCAATTAAAACTGTTCGCTTCCCTTTTTCCGACCCGTGAACGCAATTTAACTAACTTATCGCTAATCAAAAGCTTAGAATAATAATTAGTATTTTTAGAACAAAAATTTATCTCTCTTGTTAAAAAATCCTTTCTGTTTTGAAAAATCACCCTGGTTTCCAGTCTTCTCTAGAGAACTTTGGGCAGTGGTCAACACGGCTATAAATCGTAATGCTTCGAATAACTGGATTTATGATCAAGGTTATTGCAAGCTTTGTCAATAACTGTTCTTAAATCCAGGCTTCAGTGTATTTTTCACTGGTAACGTACAAATTGGCGTCGGTTCGGATATTGGATTCGCAGCCTGGTTACCCTAAATTATCACATAATTGTATAAATGCCTCAATCTGAATACCTTTGAACGCATGATGGTCATTTTTAATCCGAGATTTGCTTATTCTAATACTAAGTAATAATTTCATTTGGAATCACCAATACGCGCTATCGAATTCACAAAAAATTAAAAATCAGGTTACTTTATTGTAATTATATTTCTTATTGCTATTTGTTAAAACCAAACAGTGCAGAGCTAAAAAGTTGTTTCGACAGGTGAACAGGTGAATAGAAGTGCAGCCCATCATTTTACAACCCTCGAAATAAGACAAAATTCGGTTTCAAATTGACGAATTTGTCCTCAAAAAGTATCTTTGTTCAGGGATACAAGCATTAAAAGGCAAATTATCATTTTCAGATCTTTTTGCTCTCGTCTACTTGCATCATAAAAATGAGGATAACCGAGGGTATTTCTTTTCTCGCATTTGCCGTTTTCATTGATTCTATGGGTAAATATAAAAAAAAATATTATAACATCAGTTCTAAAATTTTAAGTACACCACACAACTAACTCGATTATTAATTTTTCTTGTCTTAAGCATAATGGACCAAAAAGTAACGTTTCAACTAAATTTTCAAGCTAAAAATTTAAAAAAATGTTTCTCTCGATGATGTACAGATTTTTGAATATTTTGTTATACATATTATGTGTTTTAATGAACGGACTGTGATTTTCATATATTATTCATTATTAAATTCATTATTAATATTTATGAATATTATTATGTTATTCCTATTTCAAAAAATGAACCTTGTTAAAAATGATTTTTAAAATCGAGAATAATATGCTATTGTTAATTATAACTCATTTTGGAAAAGAACTCGTGGTAAACTTTTGAAAAAAAATATTTCGGGTTTTTTTTATTTCACAATAACTATTTATAGTTTAATGTTTTTATTTTTTTCTTTAGTTCAAACTTGCAAAAATGTTCCAAAATCTTTCAGATTCTTTTTCAATATATTTTAAAATCTGCAAAAATCAAAATTAACCTTTGAAAATAAAATCTGAATAATTTAGAATTTTCCCAAAACTTATTGTCCGTGTGGTAGCAATATGAAAAAATAAAAAAATAATTACAATGTTTAAAAAACTTAGTACCAAATTATAAAAATTTACAAAATTTCACCCTTAAAAAGATTTATTCTATCACATTCCACTCATCGAAAGCGGTAAAATTATTTATATCTTTGGTCAATTATTTTTTGAAAGAAAATAATTTAAGCATTTTAAATAAAAATAAACATTCATTGGTAATAATTTTCTATCGTGTTGTAATTAAAATAGTGAATCTTCAATAAAAAATTAATTTTAACCAAATAGGTGAGTTTTCAACCAGAAACAATATATTTTTTTTAACAAGACGATTTTTCAACAAAATACATGAATTTTCAACTAAATATGATAAATTTTTAACCAAAAAAGGAATAGTTATATTTTCATTTAAGAACATTAATTTCCAACGAATTAAATTAATTTTATACTCATATGATAAATCTTCAACCAAATAGATCAATTTTATAACAAGGAAGTCTAATTTTCAACTAAAAATAAGGTAAATTTTATATTTTAAACCAAAAGTCAAATAGTACATTTATTTAGTAATAACATCAATTGTTAAAAGAAAATGACAAATTTTCAACGAAATAGTTCAATTTTAAACTAAAAAATTTGAGTTAACAAAAATGCCTACTGAATCTTCAAGAAAAAAGATGGATTTTTAACCCCATAGATAATTTATTAACTAAAAAGATAAGATATTAAGCAACAAGATAAATTTAAACAAAAATTATGAATTTTGTCACAAACAATCTTTAACAAAATGAATGAATGTACAACCAGACAAATAAATTTTCTACTAAAAAAGAAACATTTTCAATGAAAATTCTGAATCTTTACCTCAGAAACTGAATTTTTAACTTAATAGTTCGAGTTCTTAAAAAGAAGGTGTAATTACAATCAAAGAGATTGATTTTCTAGTAAAGAGTTCAATCTTCAACAAAATATATAAATTTTTAACCGAAAATATTAATTTTAAACTAAAATTATTACCCCCGCCCCCCTGAAAATCACTTTTTAACCAAATAGTTTAATTTCTAACTATTACAAAGAATTTCCAATTAAAAAGATTAATTTTCTACTAAAAAATACCAATTTTCAACCAAAAAGATGATTTTCCAATTACGTGGATTGATTTTCTACAAGACGTTAACTTTTGACAAAATAAATTAATTTTCAATTCAATCGTTTTTTTGATTAAATTTTTAACTAAAAAATACGAATTTACAACCAAATGGATGAATTTTCAATCTCAAACATTAATTTTTTACAAAATACGTGGATTTGTATTTAAATAGTTGAATTTTTAATATATATATATATATTAAATCAAACATAAAATAGTTGAAAATTTAGTCGAAAAATGTTTTCAAACAAACAAGACAAATTTTTAACAAAATAAATTAATTTTGAAACAAAAACATAAATTTTTAATAAAAATAAAGTATATTTCATCCAAGAAAATAAATTTACAACTACGAACATTAAGCTTTTACCAAAAAAATTAACCTTAGACAAAACAGAGCAAGTTTTAAGAAAACAATTGAATTTTCAATTACAAAAGATGACTAACTAAATGTCGAATAATTAAATTTGCATTTGAAAAAATGTCGAATCAAACAAAGTACGAGTTTTGAACAAAATATTGTAACCAAGAAGATAAATTTTCTACCAAAAACACTAATTTTAACAAAATACAAGAATGACCAGCTAAAAAAGATAAATTTTGAACTAAAAATAAAATAGTTAAATTGAACTAATAAATCTAACTTTTAAAATCACAATAGAATAGTTATTTTTTTCTTAATATTTCTAGTCTCATATATGTTTACATTTTATGTTCTCTTCTTCCTCATTTTATTTTTAAAAATTGTAAATTTATTGTAAAATTTGGTTTGAAAATCGCGCGTTTTTCATCACTGCTGGTTCCGGTTCAATCGTAGCCAATCAGAAAAGTAGGAAGTTTTGACAAAACTCTACCTAGAGGATCTCTATGTAAGTGGGCAGCGCAATCCCAACCCTGTCCTAGACATGTTTACGGAAGTATTGTGAATGACTCTCTACGATGCCTGTGATTGGACAGAGCGCCCCATCATAAAAGCATAAAATCTATTACTAAGGAACTTTACGGGGAGAGTATTCTTACTAAAACCAACACCTTTTGTAAGCTCAGGACTTCTCAAGGTAAGCTACTATCAAATACCCTAAGATTTGACATTTGGTCCACATTGGACCGCATATCGTTTGACCAATCCCCATGGATTAAAAAAACAAAAAACAAAATTGGACAAACTACTTTCAGTAAAGCAAACTCAATTAACGAATACAGTAAAAAACATCTCTGACCGCAATTAAAGAACTAAATCAAAATAAAGATATTATAATATTGCCCGCAGACAAAGGCAACACAACAGTAATAATGAATAAAGAAGACTATAACAATAAAATCATGGACCTTCTAACTGAAGATACATACAAAAAACGTAAAAAGGACCCCACAAAAACAATAGTCAGTAAAACAAAAACTCTTCTCAAGGACTCTAAACTTGACAGCCAAACAATATATAACTTAATACCTACTAATCCCATCTCTCCAAGACTTTACGGGCTCCCAAAAATCCACAAAGAGAAGATTCCACTCAGACCGATCGTCAGCGCAATTAACTCACCAACTTACAAGCTAGCACGCTTCATCGCTGCAAAACTAAATCCTTTTACAGGAAAATCTCTCACTCACGTCCAAAACTCATTTGACTATGTAAAAAGATACAACAGATTGACATTCAACCCCAAGACATCATAGTGAGTTTCGACATAGTATATCTTTTTACAAAAGTACCAATCTCGGATACAATTGATATTTTTAAATCTTTCACAAACTTCCCTTTTGAGCTCGTACCTTTGATAGAACACTGTCTCAATAATACTTACTTCTTGTTCAATAACCTATTCTACGAACAAATCTCAGGGGCAGCAATGGGATCCCCAATCTCACCTGTAATAGCCAATATCTTTATGGAACATCCAGAAACTAAAATCTTTAACCAAGCCAAACGTAAACCAGAATTATGTTTTCGTTACGTTGATGACACATTTGTCATCTGGCGACATGGACGAGATGAACTAAAAAAGTTTTTCGATTTTATCAATCAATTATATCCAAATATCCAGTTCACCATGGAAATAGAACAAAACGGAAAATTGCCTTTCTTGGACTCCCTTGTATATAGAGCTATCTCCATGACAGATAAAGATAACTTACGAAAGGAATTACAAAACGTTAAACAAATCCTAATACAGAACGATTACACAAACAAATTGATAAAGCAATAAGGAAACTCACTCTAAAATGCAATTCAACACAACCTACGAAAGAAAGAGAGAGAAAAATGACCACCACCCTACCCTACATTCGAGGTGTGACAGAACAAATAGGAAGAATTCTCAACAAACACAACATCCAAACCATATTTAAACCACCTGCAAAAATAGGACAACTACTAAATAACCCTAAAGATGAAAATTCACCCCTCAGTGATCCAGGAGTTTATAAAATCCCTTGTTCTTGTGACAAAGTCTATATTGGAGGAACTGGGAGAGCGGTAAGCCAGCGTATTAAGGAACATGAGAGCAAAGTCAGGCTAAAACATTTCACGCAATTAGCACTAGCTGAACATCATATCGTAACAGGACATAACATTTTATTTCATGAAACAACAGTCATTGCAAAAACGCACAACAAATTTCCAAGAAAATATAGAGAAGCAATAGAAATCTTAAAACACCCTAATAACATCCATAGTGACAATGGATATAATACCAATCCGATTTGGCTTTCCGTTCTCCCGGATTTTTTAAAAAAGACTTGATTGGCCAATCAAGTTCGACCAGTCCCATGGTGGGGCGCTCTGGCCAATCACAGGCATCGTAGAGAGTATACCTAAGAATAACATGACCTGATACCTCAGTTTCAGGTCAGCCCTGAAGATGTGAACTGTAATGTTCACGAAACGTCGGCAAACAATTCGTAGTTTTTCACACGAGTGAACCCCAAAGTATCTCTTATTATCAAAATGAATCATCGTGAAAGCATAAACCTTCAAATTGACATCCTTTTTCTCAGAATTTACATTCCGCACAAATACTAAAAATCTGAAGAGAAAGGATGAAATTTTTGCAGGTATACCCTTATTTTGAATACAATATAACAATACAAATTTGTGTCTGTTTGTTGTCTTTTTACAGACATATCAGCTGGCATGCACCCAGAAATAAGCGACTCTCGGCAACATGTAAGGACGAGTAGACAGCAGCCAAATCTTCAAAGTAAGTTTTATGCAAATAAAAATTCATAATAAAAGTGTCAATTAAAAAACAGTTTAAAACTATTAATAATTTCTTCAACTGACAAATATTCCAGGCGTATGGAATCTTGTTCCGAATCGTGCAATGATATCTTTATTGGTTTCTTGAAAATCTATGGATTTAATTAAACCAATTATTAAAATTAGGGAGAACATTTTTTGTATTGGTACTAAGGGTAATGAATGTATATCTTTGATCCATAAAATGGTTAAACAGCCACCGCAGGGCCCCACTGGGAGCAACTGTTATCTGAAAATGTCACCAGCTTCCAGTAAAACCTACGACCAAGTTCCATTGTCGGCATAAATTTTGCAAGTGCACCCTTTTCAGTTCATGGTACATCTCATCAATTCATCAATTCTTCTTGGCAATTATGTTGTAATCGTCCGAAATCAATAATTAGATGACGAATATAGTTCGTTTCTCGAAATCTTTCAGAACGACATCTGCCCTTGGGGTGTTATGAATACGCAGGGTTGAGACCAACACTCTGATCACAAGGATGGTAATCCAGGCCTCTTAGATCTTTTTGTTTGGACAATCAGACATGTGTGGCAAGAAATGTACGAACAACGTGGCTCAACAGAAGACATAGCAAGATTTCAGGAGAGCCTGTTTATCGATAAATCTGTTTGCAATTACACAAAATTTTGTCAGTGCTATCTATTCATAACCTAGCTTGGTTATCGAAAAGCGTTCGATTTAACCTCCTAGAGACTTATCATCTGTTTTTTGGAATGCTTAAGGGTTCATCCGCACATCTTGACATACAAAAAGAGGTTGATGCCACTTTGAAAAACTAGGTTCTATTTCATTTGCAAAACCTCGTCTGACAACTCACAACGTCACCCTCAGAGAGGTGTCTTTGAGGAAATTTTTAGGATCACAACGCGAACGGCCACACTCCAATAAAGAGATATGGAAAAAACTCTAAACAAAGGATTTAAGCTTTTTATTGCAATGTAGCTCAGGAAGAATATACATTTAAAAATATCTATAGATAACCGAGTGCGATGCGCAAATTTGTCCAAACGCGAAGCACGTGGTAACTCCTTATCGAGACGAACAGATTCTTAATATTTTGGTAAATCGCTTATTGGAATTACTATTTCAAAATACACATAAAGGCTTGGACAGCGAATAGGTGATTTTAACGAACACCGCAACCAGTTATTTTTTATCGACTACAAACACATAAAACATATGCCCCATAATTAGATAAATTATTTTTGGTTTATTTTCAAACTGGGACCATTTTTGACCAATTCTATGCTACAATTTCGATTTTCCTTAACGCCAATGTCAACAAGAGCGTCACTTCGAAACTCTGACTAAGTCAAATTTGATACTTTTCCTAATAGCCATTATTTAAAGAAATAAAAAAATTTTTGTAATGTATTTATGTGCTTGTCATTTTTATGTATCTATTCACTTTTTTTGGTCGAATCGTGTCACAATATATTTTTTCGTGTGATTTATACATTTTATGCTCGTATTCTGTTTGCGACTATAAATGCTAAATTACTTTGATAATAAAAATGATGCTTTTTAAATTCTTATCAATTCGTAGAAATTCTTAAGAAATATTTTTTACGCTGACTCTTATCAAATGCAAATAACTTAGAAAAAGAGCTGTCCGCAATATAATTCCAGATATTGCGATCATAAAGTTGATCAGATATGGTAAAGGAACAGTCAACTATTTATAGGTGACATTATAATTAAAAGTTTTGATTGATGTATTAATCAGTTGTTTAATGAATGGGAAAATATGAAGATTGTCTGTGCTTTGTTCTTATACTGGGCTGCGATCCTCTATTCTATTGGTAAATATAATTAATAATATAAATATTGTGCCAAATTAAATTTCTTTTAACTGTCACCGAAATAAGAAATTTTTTGAGCAAATTTGCCCTTAACCCATCTTTTTTGATCTACCTCAAGAAACCACCCCATGGACATACAGACAACCACTTCTCAACTACCTTCAATGAAAAACGTCGAAAAATTTAATCGCAACGTAAATTAGGAATATTACAACATTTATCTTTCCAGAACTTAAATAAACATTTCAGTCTATACAGTAATATTCAAAAATCCAAAAAAACCGCTAACATATTTAATGCATAGCATCCCAGTCAAATTCAATTTTCAATTTAAATCTTCCCCAGTTCGCCCGAATTGTATGTTTCTAGTACCTTAAGAGCTCATGCAAAATATATATTTTAAAATATCATTTCAGATAATTTTATGGTAGATTTTTAGCTTACAAATCTGTAAACAAAGAGAGAAATTAGCAAATTCTGACTAGCAATCGAAATGTTAAAATCAATTTTTTTTTAAGGTCAACTAAATTCTCCATAAACGTGGGATTGAAAGTCAATTCATCTTTGGAAAAATCGAAAGGACGAATTTTTAGCAAACATGTTAAAGTTTCAACAAAAAAATATTTTGTTGGTCTAAAGTAAAAGAAAGTTTCAAACAAATTGTTCAATTTTTTGACCAAAAAGGCGAAATTTGAACAAAGTGGTCCAATTTTCAGATAGAAAAATTATTTTCTGCCCTAAATGATAAATGTCCAACAAAATAATTAAATGTTCCAACGAATAATGAAGCTTTTGATCAGAGATACGAATTTTGTAAAAAGAATGAAGGTTTAATCAGAACCATTTTGTTTTGCAACTAAAGAAATAAATTATTAATTGAACTTATAAATCTGTTCCAACTGGTATTCATCAATTTTACGTTAAACTAATTCATTATCTCTAAAGAAAATGATAAATATTTTTTCATATACGGTTGAAATATAAAAAATCCATTTATCAAAAAAAGCAAAAAGAAAGATGCTTTTTGATGTTATGATGTTCTTCAAAGCCGCAATGTCAAAAATAATAAAAAATATTAATCTAGGCATTTTGAATTTGTAGTATTTATCACATAGAATAATTAAAAAATGGAAAGCTTATTAAATTTGCAAGAATTTTTAGTTTAAAGTGTGTAGTAATTTTGGATTAGGAAATTGAAAAATATTTAGTTATCATTATTTCCAAAAAGTCAAAGTAGTATAAATTCAGATCAATTCAAAAAGAGGACTATAGAAAATTAGGAGTACTTGACGTAACGCAACAAATGTTTAGTTTAAAAAACTGATTTTTAAAAGTTTTAATTCGCTTTAATAATTTAGCACCCAAAAAATTATTATTATTTCGGTGAAATTTTTAAAAATTTCTCTTTGCTCATTCAAATATTGAAGTTACTTAATATAAGTTCAAATTTGATTTCAACAATTTAAAACTTTTTTTCAATATTATAGAGAATAAAGATTGTACTATAATAATAAAATATGGAAATTTTAAATAACTATTTATTGGTAATAAGATTTTTTAATATCCAAGATGTATCAAAAAATAATCTAGAAGGCATTAGAGATTTTTTTATTTATTTGATTTTACATTTAATACATACATTTAATTTACTCAATTTGGAAATTTACACCTTTCGAAATTCTTTTAAAGCTTCTAAAGCTTATCTTTGAAATTTTTAGAAAACCAGATTGCTAAATAAATATATAAGTTTAAAATTATATTTTAATATCTTCAATTCTTCTACACATTTATTAAATTTACTTGATTTTGTTTTTATTGTTTTTTCTTACTAAATTAAAACAGTTTGTTTTAAATTTTTCTCAGCCTTTATTTTAGTTTTAGGAATACGTTTGATATTTTAGAAACCCTTTTTTAATTTTCTTTTAACACAAGGATTAAAATTTTAAATCTTGAAAAAAATGTAATCTCCTCAAGTAATTCATAATTATTAAAAAGTTTCTCCTTTTTTCATTATTTGCAATACAAGTTTTTAGCCAAATTTTTTTTATCTCTTTGAAAATGTGAGAAAATTTAGAAATTTATTACCCCAAAGTCTTCTGTTTTCAACAAAATACATTATTTGTTTTTAAAAATTTTACAGGTTTAAGGCCAAAAGGACAAATAATCTACAAATTTATAATCTATAAATTCGAACATTTATTTAATAAGCTCGATCCTCTAATACACCCCAAATTAAAAAAAATCGTAAAAAATCAAAAATTTCGATCTCCGTGGGTGTTCATGAAAATATTTTTAAATTTGCGTCTTTGAACATGTCCAAAGATTTTTTTCCATTCAGAACAAAAGTCGGAATTTCCCCTTACCGTCAATTCACAATAAAGCATCTTATCCCCTGAATTATAGCTACCATTTCTTAGATTTATTCTTGATTATAATTTTATTAAATTTAAATTATATTGGAACATAAGCATAAATAAATAAACAAATATTTCTCATTTGCCTTTACACAAGACGAGAATACAGTAAAGTGTAAAATCGAAATGATAGCAGAAGTAGTTCTTTTTTAAATGAAAATGTATCCTTTCTGATTAATAATTAAAAAATTAGGTGGAAAAACTCACGATACACCAACATACGATTGCGTACTTAAAAAATGTGACCTTCTGTTTATTGTTACAGAATTAAGCTTACAGTTCGACTATTTACCTAACGGCGAGGTCATTCCGGTCACTCCTCGTAGCGAACGTTCCGCTTCTTCTCCTGGCAGGCTTTCTCCTAGAAGGTCTCTTTCTCCTGGCAGATTTTCTGCCGCTACTCCTTCTTCTACCAGATATCCGCCTCCTGCTGAGTCTTCTCAACGTCACAGATCCAGGTCTCCTTCTCTCAGGCGAACTTTTCCTCGCATACTTGGATATCGATTTGATGATTTTGAATTTATTAGACTTATTCCCAACAAGAATCGTAACGCAATGTTCGAACTTCGAAAATACGTTTTTCCTCCTGATAAACCAATTAAATTGAAAAGTGCAAATAATTCTCTCAAGGCCATGCCATTAGGAGAACAGCTTGTATTATCAACGAATATTGGTGATGTATGTACAATTGTGGACAGATCAGTAAACAAACACGTAGGTTTTCGTGGATTATATACAAATGTCTTTAAGATTGCAAAACGGGCGAAAATAAATATGATAAGCGGCGCTGTTAAAGTATTGAACGTTGAAGAAATCGTAGAATGTCAAATAGGTAGTCAAGTTCCAATCAAAAAGAATTATGAAGTAATTCGTGTGCTTCGCGAGTAAAACGTAATTCTTGACTTTGAAAATTCGAATACGAAAATCTTCTCACAAATTAATTACATATAAGATGTATAATTATATTTACAATAATTTTTAGATTGATTACATATTAATTATATTCACTTATATATATTTAATTATATATTTATATTTAAGTGTAGTTAAAAGATCAATAAATGAAAAAACAATCGACTTTAGTCTGAAAATGAAAAAATTCTAGCTTGAGGAGCTCAAGTTTCTAATTTCAATTAACATCCAAAATGTTAGGGCAAAGAGAATTTTTTTCTTCCATAAAAACAGCCACCCTGCTTTTTCAAAATTTCTTATATTTAATAATCCAAAGGTTTGATTTATTTTAGAAACACTTGTAAAGAAATGACCCGGATGAAACAAAATATTTATGATTTGTTAATAATAAGTTAATATTGAGTTAATATTGAGCTCATATTGACCCTAGAAATTTAACCAAACAATTTAAAAAAGTCAATATATTTCAAGCGTATGTGGGTGATTCTACGGCAGATTTACCAGCTACATTTTTTGTGTAAATATTTTTTTTATCCTTTGTTGAAAGATATTTAATACGTTTCTTTTAATTTTAATATAATATGCAAAATTTCCGAAAAATAAATTTTTGAAAATTATCTTGTTAAAAAAGTGATAGTCTTAACTTCTTTATAATTGAAAAAGATTTTATCAAGAAAATTTTTAATATTTGATCTAATATGCAGTACATTCCGAACTTCGAAATGAAGTATCCTGAATAATTGCTACATTGAATTTTCATAAATAAATTAGTCATTTTTGTAAACAAATAGAGATTGCTAAAAAAATACCTAAATTTTTGTCCTTTTTTGTGGATTATTATTCCTATCACTCTCTAGAATATACTGAAAAAATTTGATAGCGGAAATATTAATAGCTTTTGAACAATGAATTTTTAACGGAAGCCGTTACACGCTTAAAGCGTGCGTGCTACCACGCATATTCGTAGCATTTTTAGTACTGTTATATGAATTGTAAACATAACTTCGAGTTTCCTAAAGGGGCATCGTGTAACTATTTTTCATTTTTTTTCTAAATTAATAAATATATTTTGAACTGAAATGTGACCACGAAAAACCTATTTGTCAAATGTTTCTGTCGTCTTCATTCTATTCGACGTCATTTGAAATAAAATAAACAATTATTTCTACATTTTCACCCATAATGAGAAGGTATTAGTTTTACGTGAAAAATCATTTCTGTTTTGATGAGAACTCAAAAAGTTAAAGTTATTAAAAAAAATTTAAGACCACTTTTTTCAAGATTTGACAATTCTATCGACGGGTTTCAAGGACGAGTAATATGATACCTGTAACATATTTTTGTAATTTTTTCCCAGATCTGAATTTTCTGTTTTATTCGTAAAAAAACAACGTTAGGAAAAAAATTGTGTACACATTGTGACAAGCTGCGACAGTAAATGAGTCTAAATTTATTCAAACCAAAAAGATCTAGGAAGTTGTAAATACATTTTTTTCTTTTTTTTTGATAGGTATAAAAAAATTAATAGGCAAAAGTTGTTTGTCCGAAAGAATCTACACACTTTTTATGGATAAGAGAGAAGTAGAATAATATTTATTACAGAATAAGAAAAAACACTAAAGCGACCATGTGAAATACAATTTTTAGTGCAGTTTGCAATACTTGAAAAAGCACTCCTAGTTAGAGGGACATAAAAAGTGTGTTATATTCGATATGAAATTGCAGAACATAATGTAAAAAATTTGACATTTTAGACTTAATCGAGAGCGAAACAGGAGATACGTGGCCCAACGCAAGGACCAACATTCTTGCGCCCTAGCCGCGCTCAAACTTGCGACCGGATCGAACCGCGCTCGCATCGCGCGGGTTTTTTTTTCAGATAATTTTTTAAGTTTTCCGCTAGACAGTTTAATGATATACTTTAATATTTTAAAAAATTTTTAGAGTTGTATTTATACCAAAATTTTTCATCTACTTCAAATTAATTCTAAAGTACTTGGGAAGGTTAATATCGTAATTATATTAATGTGAATATGTTGTTACTCTTTGGGTTCAAAAAAATTAAAAGTAGGTTTATTTAATGGTCTAGAAGTGTTTTTTGTTGTTGAATTTTTATTATTACTTTTGGGAAGGGGATATCTTTCAGTCTATTAAACAGGCAAATAATGTTATTTATATCAATTAAATTTTTTCCGTTTTCAGTTACGAGAGCTAATATGTGATGTGCTAAATGACCTAGGGTTTCTTTCTTGCGATTATTAATGTCAACTTTAAAGTGATTAGAGCATTAATTACAGTCGTTAAAAAGTGAATGATGTGAGTATTTTAAACTTAATAACTTTTTGGCGTATTTATTTAAAGTTGGCAAGGATGCGGGTCGTTAATTATAAAAGACTTGTTTTTTTCATAATTAAAATCATAATGGAAATGGGGAAATATAATATATTTGTCAAAATGTAACTATTTTGTATAAACATATTTAGAAATTGTTTCGCTAAAAGGTAATAGGAATGGTATATGTGTGTTTTCAGTATTATTGACTGATTTTTAATATAATTTTGCGTTTTTTAAAAGTAAATTGGGGGATTTTTTGTTGCAAAATTGCGGGTTTATTTTGAAAAAGCGGATACTAGTTGAGCATTCAAAGTATTGTTCATCGCTAGCCACTACTTTCATCCATCTTTTTGTCAGCATGTGGATATCATGATGGAAAAACGACTTGTTTTTTAAAGCAATCTACGAATCGACCCATTTTTTGGCATCTTCTAAAAGGCGCTTTCACGGCTTAACTGACGTGCGCGCACACGAATGTTTCTGCTTACGGTTGTTAACATTTAATCATATAAAACAAATTAGAACTGATAATCAATTGAAGATTGAGGAAGCATTGAATTGCAAGAAATGCAATTAGTTTTTAATAAATCAAATATGTGACGTGCGCTAAAGTATACGTATCAAACGAGATTTAAATAGGCTCAAGTTTTTAGCAGTTTGTGGTGACCGATGGTGATTATGCTATTTATTTTACAATTTTCTGCTTGACATATGAAGTAGACAAAATAATAAGTAGCTTCTAAAGTAGGTGTGAGCCATGGTCAAAAGTGGGGCGTGAGAAATTGGTGGAGATATATTAATAATTTACTAATTTCTTAACCTTTATAGTTTGGCGTTCTGAAGCACCAAATTCTTCAGAAAATTTGCTGCGGTCCAAACATGTGATAGCAAGAGTTAAAAGTAACACTATTTCTGAATTACTTGCAGATTTTTGACATTTTTCTTCTTTCGTTCAAGAACCTTCATTCCGGCGTAATTATTTTTAGCGGAACAATCAGTTTCAGATTTTTCAAACTGGGATGTCGAAGGATCGGCAAAGATATCGTCATCTCCCATTAAAATATCATTCTCGAGAATAGAAGGTGAATTATCGTTGATCACTGAAGCATCTTCAATAATGGGATCCGTATGAGAATACAAAGGGGACAGCAATGCAAATTGAGAAATTTCTTTTCTGCAATTTACACACTGTTTCGGATCAATGGGTATACTAAGATACTTTTTTTTTGAAGATTTGGAGAAATTGTTCTTAAACTGTACGGATCACGCTCGTTATTTTTCTTACAAAAAGTATTGTACGAGGGTGGTTCAAATATGATCGAAACAAATACTCTGACACGTTTATTTACTATCGAAAAAATTTACAAAAATTTAGTGTTTCTAGGTATTTCCTCTCACAAGTTACGCATTTTGCCTACCTTTCAGGAAGTTTTTTGATGCCGGTATCGAAGAATTCCTTGGGCAACTTATATAGCCATGTGCGCACGAACTCCTCTAACTCGTCGTCGGTGTAGAATCTTTGACCTCCGAGGGCTTCTTCCAGTGGTTCAAACATGTGGTAGTCGCAATAATAGACTCTACACTACCAGTACTGATGCCGAGTTCAGCCAAAATGTCTCGAACATTCATCCTACGGTCCTCCAAAATCATTTGTTCTACGTGGCGAATGTTATTTGGTGCCATGCTGGTTCGCGGTCGATGATCATGCGGCTCATTCTCGACGGTTTCGCGGCCATCCTTGAATACTTTGGCCCATTTAAACACGGCAACCCTACTCAGGCACTCACTACCGAACTGATTTCGCAAACGCAGAAAAAATTCCGTGTTTTTCACGCTGTCCCACTTAAAAAAGCGAATGAAAATACGTTGCGCAACGGCAGTCGGCATTTGACGTTCACTTATGGTCGTAGTACGCGAATGAAACATGCGCTCCCGACGAAAACTATGCCACACTGTTCGTAAGGGACCCAGCTATCACATACTCAAGCCACGAACTTCAAAACATACATGCGCGCTGTCTAACGCGTTTGTCTCGATCATATTTGAACCATCCTCGTAACAACAACGACCCAAGCAGTGAATAACAATGCGAGTCCAACAACGAAAGATGCGCAAGTGTCCGAAATATAGTATTCAAGTAATACTATTTCTTTTTTTATTAATGAGAAAAGTGAACAGGAATAAATAAGATACGGCAGTTTCCGATTTTGCAGTTGAAGTAGCTCTTCATAATTGAAAAATCTCCTTTACACGTCTTCTATCTTGAGTTCGCACGGGATCCAGTTTCCTTGTTTCTAGAACAATCCGGTGCATGTAATCGCCTAGAAATGGTCAAAGGATCTACCCCCAATGACTCTGCAAGCTCATCTTGCGTTGGACGCGGGTCTTCATTGAATAACGTCTTTAATTCCTCATACTTGATCTTTTTCGTAAGATTTTTGACTGTCTTCGCTCAGTACGTTCTTACCTTCCGTATCGCATTCGCCACTTTGAAAATTTTGAAATCAGTACTCACACTTTTTACACGATGGAGTATAATCTCCGTAAGTTTTCAAAAGCAACCACTGTCTTTCAGCAGCACGTTTCTTCGAATTTAAGGTAAAATGTAAAACGAAAATAGTAATTATGTGCCTCAATGCGATATTGTAATGAGCGGATAAAATTCTCATTCTCGCTGCTAGGAACAGCACAGTCAGTGACGCAAATTCGCGGTTTCAGTTTGAATAAAAAGAAACTCAAATTTGAAAAGCGAGTCTTGAATTTAGAAT
>NC_046658.1:143169894-143186389 GCF_010883055.1 Belonocnema kinseyi | reverse complement strand
CGGCCGCGACTCGTTCGTTAACTGGAAACTCGAATAAGATTTTTTCCTGTAAAGATAGATTTCAAAAGACCAGACTAATAAATCTTGTTAATTCAATTAATTCTGAATTTATCAATTTAATTATTTAAAAATACCCTTTTATTTAATCCTTTAGTTATAACTTGTTAAGATTTTCAGAAGAAGGTTTCATCGCTGGAGTTGGGTTTTCAAACCCTTAATTGTGGAAACGGACTTGCTGTTAATTTATTCCTAGAAATTATAGAAAATCTTATTTTTCATACTTTTATTAATTATTCTCTTATTAAATCTAAAATATTTGAATTTTCGTGTGGTAAAAGACTGTCGGCTTGTTACAATATAGTACAAGTAACGCCATCTCGTAGAAATCCCTCAAAATGAATGCACGCTCCCAATATATAAGCGTGCAAAGTTGCTACGTTTAGACTCAATCGCGAAAATTCTGATTTCTGTAAAGCTAACTAATCCAGACTTTTATTAACACTGTAAATAATTAATATTTTACTGGATTATTAAAATGTATAATTATACTATAGTCGTTATCTCTGCTTGATTTTCTACAATATTTAAATTTTATAAGAGTCTTTGTAAAAAAATTATTAAAAAATTTCTATCGAACTGATCTCCACTTTTATGCAATCTTTCACGTTTTAGAGAAAGCTGATTTCTAAATGGCAAATTATTAAAATGTCTACTATAACGGATCACTTAAAGCTATGAAGAACTAATTCGAGAATTCTAGAAAATATGTTAAAATAATTGGAAGAAAGAGTTCACACATTTTTTGTTTCTGAAATCTCTACACTTGAGGCATCGCTAAATCTAGAAATTCGTTCCTAAAAATTTGTAAAATTTCTCAAATTTAACTGTTGAAATCGCTTGCAATAATTCTTTTATTAGAAGAATTTTTGCAATGTGAAAGCCTGTCTGTATGTCTGTCTGTATGAATACTAAAGGTGAAGTTCGTCAGCTTGCCATTTTGGATAATTGTTGAGACTGCTTTTTTCAAAATTAAACAATTCTCTGTACGGCTATTTGTAATAATAAAAAGACAAACATTTTATCTAATTACCTTTTTTGCACAAAAATTACTTTGTGAAAGAACTATAAGATTAACATAACAAATTTTTGAATTATTTCGAGAAATTTTAATTTTTACGGTACAAAAGTAAGGGATACGTATTTTTTATTTTATTCATAAAAAACGATGCAAATTTTCGACACAGGACACGCTAATAAAAAATAAACAGACAACATTTTTTCATCAAAAGAAGAACCAACATTTATTTAATAATCGTGTTTACTATGAAAGGTAGTTTTTATTTTAATTTTAGAAAATAAAATTAAAAATAGAAAAATAAGTTTTTGCAAAAATTAAACAAGCTACAATAACATTTTATTCAACAATTTTTTTTAACAGAAATTATATGTGTTTGCTCAGAAGTACTTGTTTATATTCTCATTACAGAAGATCTTAGATTTGTGTACATTTGCCCCCCCCCCCCCTCTTCTGTTTTGGTCAAAAAGTGAGCGCAATCTGGAAATTTTTGAGTCTACTTTTTTTCGAAATTAAAAAAAAAACTACAAATTTTATACCAAATATTTTTTGATGGAATGCGTAGTTTTGGGTCAATCGGGAAAAATTACACCGACATTAAAAAAATCTAATCATGAAAAAAATGATGCAAGGCACGAAAACACATCAGTGATAAAAATCATGCATTCAAAAATGATCTACAATTTGTAATGAACTTTTGTTATAATAATGCGTTCAAAATGAAAAAAGAAAATAATCTTTTTAGAAAAATAACACAAGCAACATTAATAACTTAACTATTTGGATTTGGTAATCCGGCTACAAAAAGCTTAAAAAATGTTGCTTCAGGCGAGAAATTGGTAACTTGTTTTTTCTTTTAGGGCTCATTGCAAAGATTAGAGTGAACTTCAAAAGTCTTCTAGCGGACGAAAAAAACAGAAAAATTAAGTTTTAAATTGTTGAAATTTGGATTGCACGTTAAAATTCCATATAGAAGCTAACGGGATAATGGCAATAGTCTTTTTTGCAACAGTAAACAGTTTAAAAATATATAATACGTATAAGGCCTGTTGACTGCTACACTTCAAACGTATCGCCTGTAAGAAGCAGTCAACAGACGTTATACGTCTTATATTTTTTTTAACCTTTTACCGTTGCAAAAAAAAGTATTGCGATTTTTCCGTGACTTTGTAGAGGCTCCATTCGGTTCCTTAGGTCCGCCAGGGTCATATCAAGCGTGGTGATTTAAGGTTAGGAAGGAAGAAAGGAAAAACTGTATACACAACAATATATTTTAATTTAAAATAATAAGTATTTGCGCACTAATCAGGGTTTTAAAACGAATTACTTATATAAGGTCGATTTTAATTACGAATCTCGATTTTATTTTCGAACTTCGAAGCGGCGGCGTGACGTGAGTACAAGGAGCATCCTCGTTCCAGGTGCCAAACTGAAAATTATTGTGTATCTATGCAGACGCCAGACGTAGAAGGCGCTATTAATGGCGGTAAATTTGAAAGTATACAGGTTAAAAATTGTCTGAAAATAGTGAAGTTTATAAAAATTGTAACATTTCTGTTGTTGCACATAGCAGAATCGATAACAGTTTAATTTAAAAAGTTACATCATTTGAAAAAACCTAATTTTTTTTAAGAAGTTAAATAGCTCATTTTAGTTTAACTGATTTCACAAATCTTTAAATTATAATTTTCAAATAATTATTCATCTGGCATCCATAATTACCTACAGAAGAAATTAATCTCATGAACTATAGGTTATGTAGTTATTAATACTAGAAGAGACTAGGGATTCCGCTAGTTGCTACTGATTCTTTTTAAATCCAAGAGGTGGCAAAAAATATCAAGGACATCTGTGCAACGAACTTTTAATAAAATGCAATAATGCTTTCGTGGGAAATTTTGTCATTTGTGTTTCACACATGAATTATTTTAAAATTCCTTTTAACAGAAAGGCGGCTTCCTACTGGACATTCTTCTATTTCTTCTTGGGTTAACTCTTTAACCACGCTGCTGTACATGTTTATTTTCGCCCGATATCCAAACTTCTTAGCAGGTATATAGATTCCACGAAAAGTCGTGTGTCTGCTTAATGATTTTTCCAATAGTGCATACACGTCACCATTGGACGTTGTTAATACAATTTGTTCTTCAGTTGGCATGGGCTTAAAATCATTGTAGTTGTTTTTCAATTTAATTTGTTTACTGGGAGAAAAAACATATCTGTGAAGTTCGAATATCCGTTTCGGATTCCTGTCGGGAATTAGTCTAATGTTTTCAAGTTCTTCAATCTTAGATCCAAGTATGTGAGAATAAGGGTTCCTGGCAGAAGAAGACCTGGGACTGGAACGACGACAAGGCTTGGCATGAGAAGGAGGCCCGACGGGAAAGTTAGTTCCAGCAGGAGGAAGAGTTCCTTCAGGACAATGTCTGTCAAAATAAGAAAGAGAAGATCGGCCACGAGGTACACCAGGAATCGGGTCGCCATTGGGCAAGCAGTCGAACTGCCAACTTAATTCTGCAACAATAATCAGAAAATTAAGTTTTTCTTAAATTCAACCTTAATATTAACGTTGCAAGTTTGCAAATGCAGCTTTGAAAGTGAATTTCTTCAGTTGATAATCTATTAAGTAAGTTTAAGAAGTTTATTTTATGTTTTAAAATTAAACTTTCATGTTAAAATGTTATTTATAGGCCAACCATTATATAAAAACTACTTTAAAAAGTCATAAAAATTTGATTAAAGTCATTTGGAGATGAAAATTAGTATGAGGAGATAAACACTTACTAATTAGTAACGAAATATCCGAGTCATATTTCGAGGTGAGTCAATTCCTGAGTTGAATCCAAATTAAATTCAGTAGTAGAGCGGATTTCTTTTTTTAATTCTTTACAGTTTGAATACACAAATTAATTTATCTTGATATATTCTACTTTCTAAATATAATTCTACACTTAATCTGTTACATTCATTTTAAAAATTGGCGAATGTTTTTCCATCTTTTATAAAATTTTATTATCGGTTAGACAGGTTTTAGTAATTTACTTTTTAAAAGAATCTACGCAACAAAAATCTGTTGTGATGATTTAAATGTGGAGACTATAATACCTTATGATTTCAAACTTAACTTCCACGTGTCTTATAATAATTAAACTTCTAATCGATATTTAATTTTTACATAAATTTAATATATACTATCTTAAATTTGTTTTCTGGAAATGTAGCATATTATACACATTTTTCTGTTAGTCCTAAGTACCTAAAAATAAACTTCAATTGAGACTCCCATCTAGGAAGATCAAATTAAACATTCCTTGAAAGAATGAAAACTGTTTTTCAAGAGACCTAGAAATTTATAACCTAATATAGGATTTCAGATTTATCTCAAACACTGAAATTCAAAAATATCTAAAAAAACCTCTCGTTTCGGAACTATTAGTCGGCTATAAGATGTAAATTTCGCATTATACCTTCATAAATATAGAACACTTTCAAAAGTGAGAGAATTTTTTGTCTTAAATTTTGCAGCATCGACAGCGGCAACTTAATGATTGTGGATTCTCTTTTGTTGAAGGAGCTGCAACAAACATGAACTCTACTTGCTGAGAAGGAACCCAAAACGATAAATGAGCTCTAAACAATACCACACTGGGGTTTCGAAACGATCTCAAATGTAGTTGAGCCTATTCCTAAAGAACATATTTTTTGCTTTCCCGGCTTCAATATTATGCTTAATTATAAACACAATATTTACCTTAAATCACACATGTAATCGAACTCTGGTGGACATAAATTAATGAAGATAATTAAATTAAAAAATAGAAACGTAATTAAAATAGATATAATGACTTGATAAATATCATTTGCAGGTTATGTAGCAAAACTGTAAATATAAAGGCTCATTCATGTCAGTGCTCACAATCTTGGAAACTTTTTGGACTGCGCGTGCCACCGCGCCGGCAACACAATTGGTTACTGTTGGCGCGCTGATTTTGAAGAGTGTCGATATTCAAATGTAATATTTATAATAAATAATGATTATAAAATGCATTAACAGTAATTTCTTAATCCTAAAATGAGATTTTGAAGTAACAGATAAAAATTTAATTTGATTTTAATTAAAAAGACGTTATGAATTCCGAATTCAGAGAAAGAAACCATTTTTTACCAGAATGATGAATCTTGTCTCTGTCGATTTTCTAATTTTTATTGTTTTAATTCACAACAATTTGACCCAATATAACATCAATTAATCGAAAAATTAATCGAAAATTTTGCTTTTTTCTGATTTCAAAATAAAAAGCGTTTTTTGTAATAAAATTACAATTTTTTTTCACGTGTCACTCAAAAATTCCATTTTAGGATTGATAAATCACTTTTGAAGCATTTCCCAATCTTTATTTATTATAAATATAACATTTAAATATTTATATAATTTAAAATGTGCGCGCTTTAAAGTAACAAATCGTGTTGCTGGCGCGAAGCAAGCGCAGTTCAAAAGTTGGGGGCACTGATTCATATGCAAGAAAATTTTCGTCGTAAGTCATTGGTCGATAAACGAGTTCTTTGTGCTCACATTTATAAATAAGTCATTATCAATAATATTCAATTATTAAAAAGGGAATCTTGCATTAATGATTTTAAATTTATTTCTTTATTTCAAGAAAGTACCCTCAGTATATTTCCAACTTTATAAAGTAAGGGTACCTTTTTACGGGGGTCGAATTTGAATAAACTGATGAATTAATTTCAAACATCGAGTTCGTTTCTAGGTCCTCAACCGAATTTGACAGAATAACGGCTAATCGGCTGAGCTTATTTTAATAATGCTTGGTGAAGACTATGCTTCTAAAAAAATTAACTTAATAATAATTGAGTACAAAAGTTCATTAATTGCTAATCAAAGATTTTTCAATAAAATTATGTGTCTGTAAATTGCTAACTTACCAACCCGACTTTGCAAGCGGTTGGCTTGTGAATGGGCCTTGATGCTGTTCTTTTCAAGCTTGCTCTAAACGAACCCATTTGGGTCTCTACAGGTATCTATTGAAGCTCAAGTTACAAATGACACCAACTTTCATTTGAGCCGCAATATGAGTGAACCCATAGTTTTTTCTGTGCGATTTAAAAGTATCAGAATCGAATAACATGCGAAAATTCCCGTTGAAATCCAGACTAAAACATTCACACCACAAATATCGATAAGTAAATGGCACTCAAATGAATAATTAACTTATTTGCTCTCTTATTCGATTTTACTCTAATTTTACTTGATACCCTTGTCCCATTAATGTTAAAAAATCCGATAGAGTTCAAATGTCTTTAAAGAAAAACAAATCAATATTTTGTATTGGCAGAGTGCATTAATTTTGAGGGGTTTGTAAGAGATTGCGTTACTTGTACTATATCACATCGAGGCTTATTGTTACTATGGTTGTAGTCCATGTCAAGTGATAGCAAGAATTTTCTTCATGGAATGAGACTTGGCTGTAAATCGGCGTATACAGTTATATATTAGTGAAGAAAAATTCCTTTAAGTGATATTTGAAAATTTGAAATAGTAAAATCGCGTTTTTGAAAATACGTGTCCTTTCTATTTTTGTTTTCATCTGGAGCCAAACATATGCTCCACAAGTCCTGAAAATTTTATCTTGGGACCGACAGTGGTTAATGACAAAATGAATAAAGCGTACGATTCTACACCTGCATTGGAAAAACAAAAGAACTCGACTCTCTGCACGTTTCCCACATACCAGCTTTAGAGTAAATTTCACATTAGCGACACTGCTTGTTCGGAATCGTTTTGGTTTTTTTTCTTGGAACGAGTTTAAAACTTATTCTTTAGTCCATTCGTGTCTGGATACATTGTTGCGAAAATGCCTTATAGTAAAAGATGTTATAATCCTGTTGACAGATTTGCCCGCAGTATATTTAACAAAATTTTAAACCTGTTCCTGAAAGTATTCATCTGCTGATAAATCTAGAGATCATTATTCTCACATCAACGAAATTTGCGAAGATAAATTTTCAGATTAAGTTGATATGGATGTGGACAGTAATATTTTATCTAAAAGTGGCACTGAATTTTCTAAACTTGACAAAGAGAAAGCCTTTTCCTCTCTAAATGTCTCTTTAAGAATTTTTGGAGTAGAAGAGATCAATTTTCGTGAGCAAAAAACTAAGAAACGAAAGCAAGACGCCTTTAGAAAAGTATGTGAAACGATAAGCTGCAAGTTTTTGATGAAAGTCCTGTTCATCGAAATGACAAAATTATGGTACACTTATAGAAAAACCTTAAAAAATCTGAATCAAGGAATAGAATACAACTTGCAATTTTAACTATTTCGCCGAATAGTTAGACAATGCGTTTTCAATTTTTCTTATCGCTTTACTTGTATAGCTAAATAATTATTTAATTTAAAAGGATTTCTATCTTCTTCAGACGCAAAAGCGGGGAAAACGTCAGAATAAAGGGTGTTGAGTGCTAGAGATTTTTATAACCATAATGACAATAGTCGCATGATGTAAGTGAAAAACAATCATGTATCCGTACAGTAAACAGAAAGACAATAAAAGTACAAAAAACGTTTAGTTTTATGTAATTTGATAGTTAAATTCAATTTTTAATGTCGCTTTCCCTGGTGAAAAAATTGAATTTTCAAAGTTGCAGCATTAAAACTGAAAGAGTGCGTTCTGACTGGAACAACTCATACCCACAGCATTTGCGTCTGCATCCCCTACCAGAACTCTAACCTTAAGTTTATTTGTTGGAATATAAAACAATTGGCTAAAGCTAATTCTCTGTTATTGGGAAACCTCAAGCATTGGATGGCCCAGTCAATTTGTAATCCGGCATATCGATTGCGTGAAGCTTAATTCATTGGTAGGTCAAATAATTGTTCAACTTAATTTTGCTAAAAACCACACGATTGACTTAGAAGATGCTTTTGGATGTATGCATTGGTCAAAAAAACAAATGCCCGTTAATTTTTTGTGAGATATTACAGAACACCTAAATGTGATTTAAAACATGCAGGTTTGGCTATAAAATAAGATATAAAAGAACACAATACTATATATGTCCAGTACAGAAACCATAAGAAATTTGCCAACTTAACACTCCACGAGCAAGTGTCAGTTGATAGTAAAGAGGCGCCTCCAACCCCGACTACATTATATATGTGACGTGCGCCGAAGAAAGAAGGCTTACTCTGAAAAGTAAACATTTTCAGAGCGAGCGGTCGAAGTCGATCCGATAGATGCGACTTTTAGGAGAGAGGGAAGACTTACGAAATCTTCCCCCTCCACTTAGCACTACATTCTCACGGAAAAAGATGGGTCGTAAAGGCTAATTCAGACTAGCCGTTCTCGGTTGCGGTTCGCCGGTCCGGTTAAACTCTCGGCCAATCACCACGTACTCGGTCCCGGTTCCGGTTCGGTTCGAGCATTTAGGTTCGATTTTAATTTCAATCATGCCGTTTGCAATCGTAGTTAATGTGAGCGCTCGCTCAAGCCACGAGGTCTGCCAGCTGTTTCTCGAGCTTGCTGCACGTCACTCACGTCACTTTAATCTATGAACTGCGCATGCGTGAGAATGAAAATCGTGTAAGCTGAATGGGCGCAGTGTGAGCTGCACCGGTTAACCGAGAGCCGAACCGGACCGCCGAACCGGACCGCCGAACCGAAACCGAAAACGGCTAGTCTGAATTGGCCTGTAGACGCGGTTCACGGAGAGAGTATAGATAAAACGCGTAGATGTAGTGGTGAGTGGTGGGAGGTGTTTCACGGAATCATGAGCTAGTGAGCGAACGCCCAATTTGTCGGGTACCTAACAACTGAACTATTGGCGAAAATAACGCTCGAATTTTGTTATGGTTCCTTTAAAAGGTGCAGCTCAAAAAATATCGAAATGTTTAAAAACCTCGATTTGGATTTTTTAAAAGTAAGCCCCCTTTCTTCGGCGCATGTCACATATATCGGTTTTTAATGTACAAGTGAATCTAGGACTCGTTCGCTAAAGGAGCATGGCCTTTTAACAGCTTACAAGTGTGCTTCGCGTGGTCATAATAGGTATACTGCACGCACACACTCTGATAACGGATTTGACTCATGCAGATTTCAGAATCAGAATGCAGGTGGTAACGGCCTATGGAGGCCGAACCCGATACAATTTGGCCGCTATAATTTGGATTTCAAATGAGCTCAGTTTTTTTAACTATCAAGTATTTCACCTTAAAATCCTTTTGCGCTATTTGCTTATTCGTGCTGCAATTATTATCCATAGCTAGTTAAATCTAATGCCAGATTATGCAAATATTTAAATGTCTGGAGGAATTATAGGTTATCTTTTTTAGTTTTCCTTTAAGCTCTACCCTTCCGTCGTCATTGTTTTCAGCTGTTTTTTACTCACAGGGAAAACCGGGAAGTACAGCCTAGATTTTTAAACACCAAGAAGTACCCTAGAGTTTAGATGAAAACCGGGAATTTACCAGATTAATCTCTTTTGCTTAAAAATTCATCAATTTTGTTAAACATTCTCCCAATTATACAGAAAGTTCCATTTTTGATGATTAGGAGAATCATTTACAAAATAATTGAATTTTTATCAAAACAGTTGATTTTTCGACGACAAAAAGAATGACTTTTTAGGAAAATGTAGAAAACATTTTCTACAAAAGTAAAAATGAATCTGGTCAATTTCCGATTTTTATTTAAACTCTAGGGTACTTCTTGGTGTTTCAAAATCTAGGTTGTAATTCCTGGTTTTCCCAGTCAGTGGTCACCCGACTGAAATTTGTGCAGTTATTGAATTTTTTCTCAATTAAAATATGTGGTTTACTTTCTTATTCTTTGAAGTCAGATATTTAAAAGTCGATGGTGATACGCCAATGATTTTTCTATTGCACCTAATGCAATAAATCTGAAAAAACTTAAAAACAATGATGACGAAAGAGTTTAGAACTTGGCAGTTAAAAAAAACTTGTCTCATATCAGTTCCAAATTGTAGCTGTCAAAAATTGCACGCTTCGCAATCAAAGAATTTTACGCGTGCCATCCAGTCCGGCCACCCTAGGCCGTTACCGTCTGAATTATGATTCTGCAATCCACATGAGTCAAAGCCGTAAGAAGTAATCAAAGATCTTGTTGACAAAAACTACGACTTATATGATGCAAAATATCCTCTGGGTAGTTGTTCCTCATGTCGAAAAATACTATCTAATGCAAATGCAAATAAATTATTAGGGGAAGTTTTGAAAAGACGCACATTGCTTAGTTTTAATGTTGTGAAAGTAAAGGAAGTGTACGATAAAATGAAGTTACTTTTTGAGTTAGTATAACTCAATAAAATTCCGTTTAAGTTTGTGTCTCATTTCAAGATTTTATTAATAATAAATAGACAACAAAGCGCCCCCTCATCATTTCCTTGCCCGCACTGTTCAATTAGTCTTAAAGAGTTGAGAAATTTCCATAAAATAAATAATAACCAATCTAAATTGTTAAAAACTTATGAAGATCTAAAACCAGATTACGTTAAGTATGCATCTGAAGGCAAGAACGAGAAAATGGCCAAAGAATCGCATAGTGTAATAAATTAGCCACTTTTCATGAAAAAAAACAAGCCTAAAATATTAGTGAAATGCTGCATTCTAGAATTGCATCTGTTACGGGGCTTTGTGAACCATCTTTTTTGGAATGGCTTGATACCGTTTGTAGGTCAAAAAAGCCCTTATATGGCCTCTCAAACTCAAATTCATTTCAAAAAAATATCATGGTGAAATTTTCAAACAGGAACGCATGCAGAAATTTGCTGAAGAAAGCTGACGAACTAAGTGATAAAAAAGTATAAAAAATGTAGGCCCATTGACTCTAGTACCAGTTATATCTGCATTTAAGGCTACGAATTGACTCGTAGTTTTATGTTTTTCTACTGAATCAAGAATCAAGAATTCTTTGGTTATGGAAAAAAACAAAAATTACTTTAATTAGTGATCCTTCATATTCTGAGAAACTAAAAGCTGCAATTTCTCAATTTTTATCGCTTCACATCTGAAAAACTCTTCTGAACTAGTTCCTCTTTACGTAAATAATTTTATAAGATATATATTGCATTATTTAAGAAAGAATCTGTTTTAGTTTATAAGAACGTTTGTGGAAAGTTGGACTAAAACGTGTTATTTCGGCACGGAAGACAAGAAACGTCTAGGCCATCCGAAAAAGATCGAGGATTAGGAATTAGAGACGTTTTTCGGTAAAGACGCGTGTCAAACACGAGATGAACTTTCAAAATCATTGGGAGTTGTTCTTTCAACCATTTATAGACAAAAAATGGGTCAATTCGTGGATAGCTTCAAAAGACGAGTCGTTTTTTAGAAGTGGTTTCTGTATGATACCAGAAATATAGATGAAAGTAGTGGCTAACGATGGACAATAGTTTGAATGATGAACTGGTAACCACTTTTTTAAAAAAAAGCTCGAAATTTTACAAAAAATTCTTTAAACATTAATTCACGCTCCCAATAAAATTAAACTTATTTAACAAATCCTCATTCCCCACTTTCTACCTACTATCGTTTCCATATGCAGTCCAATTCTAATGCTTTAATTATATTTTGATATTTTTACTTCAATATAATATCTTCATACAACAATCAACAGAAAATACTTAATATTTAATATTAATTACAACATGAACACTATAAATTATATTTTTCATTAAAGTATGTTTATTTTATTCTAAGTTTGATTATTATATTCACCAATACAATCGAGGATAACTGGCAATGATAAGACCAGAGTCCAGACAATCGTCATCTTTTCTACTTAAAGAAGAAACTGATTAATTTAATAATTAGGAATTTGTTTAACAGTAACACTAACGAATATAATACTGCTTTATGGTCTTATAGCGTCTAAACTGGAATCGTTATCTCTCTGTTACGCATGAAGGAATTTTTTTTTTATTTTTGAGACTTACATAGTATCCAATATAATGACTTATGTAAAGCGTCGAAAAAGTAATATAAATTATACAAAATATGTTTTCATTTTTTTCTAAATATATACCGTAGGTTTCAAGATTTCAAAGATTTTGTAGCTCCTTAAATAATTCATCTCTAATATTATTTATTTTCAGGCCTGCTCCCATGAATTTAAAATTGTACCAATAAATAAAAATCCACGACAGTTAACCCTTCTTCCTTACCTTACTTTCCCACATTTTGAGGCCTCTGGTAAACTCTTTTAGTGTCAGAAACTGAAGGTCAACTTCGTGAGCCAGCTTTTTCGATAAATATTCAAAAATGTAGACCATTTTTGAAATTTTAAAAACCATTTTTTTCAGGGTTTTAAAATTTGGTGTGTGGCTTTTTATAGTACTTAAAAATTTAAAAAGTTTCTCCTTACGACTTTTTTCGATGAAAAAGAAATGATCAGATTAACGAAAAAAGTCAAGAGAAGCAAAACGGTGGTTCATATAAAAAAAGGCTACACATTTTTAATTATCATTTTTTAATATAATACATAGTTTTCATTTTGATTATGAAAACTAACATAACAAATAAAAAATTATATTTTCGCAAAACAACGCATAATAAATAAAAAAATTAATGGGCAACAGTGGTTCGCTCTGAAAATGTATATGCATTTTTTTAAATAATTATTTTTTGATAGGACGAGCAGTTTTTGTTTTAATTGTAAAAAATGAAACGTAAAACAGAAAAAAAATTAACATTTTTGACGAACGACACAAGCTGCGAAAAAATATGATTTGAAAAAAATGTGCACTCAAAAATGTTTGTTATAATCGTAAAAAATAAATAATATAATAATAATAATCGTGAAAATAATAGAAAATAAATAATAATAAATCCATAATGTAAAAATATGTGGAAAAACTATGCTTTTTTTTAATCGTAAAAAATAACATACCATTTTTTACAAATTTTGAAAAGCGATACAACGGAAGAGAACAAAATTATTCGACAAAATTTGTTTACCCGAAAAAGATCTACAAATTTTTAAATAATTTAGTTTTTAAGATGCGTATTGTTTGTTCGAATTTTGCTCTTTTCACTTCTTTATTTATGTTGAAGGATGTCATTTTAATTTGTTTTTCCATAATTTAACCAAAACAGTTAATTTTTGGATTCTTCATTATTTTAGGTACAATCAAATTTTGAATTTTCGACTTTTTGACTAAATTAAAAAAGTTTTTATAATAATCTTGTAGCAATTCTAAAAATCAACGTGCTTCCTTCTTGAAATTCGTTTATATCATGCCAATAACCGTACCTATAATTCTGAAATCTTGAAAAAATGTAGTTTCAAAAATTTTGAAAATTCGCTCACTTTTTGAATTTTCATCCAAAATAGCTGGTTTATGAACTCGTTCTTTCTTTTCAGGCCTTAAAAAATTATGCTTAAGCAGCATCCAATCTGATCAATTTTTCGAAAGTTATCGCGCCTACAGAATACAGACTACAGACAGACAGAAAGACAAACACCTTCCTGAAAATCGTTTTTTCTGACTCAGGGGGTCTCAAAACGTTGAGATATCATGAAAACTAAAAATTTAAATTTTACATAAAACCAATACCTTTTCATTAGGATGAGAATGTAAAAAATAAAGTTTTTTTCATCCAGTTATTATTATTGTTTGGCCTTTAGTTGGATAGAGGTCCTCTAGGTGGAGTTCTGTCACAATCTCCCACTGTTTTGATTGGCTGCGGTTAAACCGGAAACAGAAGAAATGGAAAGTGCGCGATTTTTAAATCAAATTTTACAATAAATTCACAAGTTTGAAGAATCAATTAAAAAAGAATAGAATATGAACTATAAACACATAAAAACTGTAAGAAATATATGAAAATAAAAATCTTAAGAAAAAAAACTATTCCATTGTGTGTTTAAAAGTTAGTTTTGTTAGTTCAAAATTAGATCATTTTGATAAAAATTCGTGTTTTTCCAGAGAAAATTAGTCTTGTTATTTAAAAAGTTAACTATTTTTTATAAATTTATCTTTTGGGTTGAAAAATTATTGGAAATTTTTTTGAAAAGTGATCTTCTTTAGTTGAATATTTAATGATTTGGTTAAAAATTCATTTTCGTGGGTGAAAGATTCCTCATTTTTATTAGAAATGTGTTTCTTTTGTTAAATATTTAATTATTTTGTTGAAAAATTCGTCGTTTTTTTAAACAATTTTTCAACTGGATGTTTAACTATTTCATGTTTGATTTAAAATTTACGTTTCGAAAATTCAACTATTTCGTTGAAAATTTATATACACATTTAGTTGAAAATGCGTCTTTTTGCTGAAACATTGTAATTCTTGATTAAAATTTTATTTTTTGGTTGAAAATTCAACTATTTCCTGGTAAATTTATTTCTTCATTAGAAATTATTTTTTGGTTTGTTTTTTAAAATTTGATTTATTTTTTAGAAAATTCTTTGCTATACACTTGAAAATAATTTCCATAACTAAAAATTAATATTACATTTTTGGTTGAGAATGAAGCCTTTTAAAGCTGAAAATTCATGTATTTGGTCAAAAATTCAATATTTTGGTTTAAAATTAATTTTTTTACGTGAAAAATTAACCATTCTCATTAAAAATGTATTTCTGTGACTAAAAATTTGTTGTCTTTTTTTTTTTTGTTGAAAATTCAAATTTTAGATAGGAAAATAATCTTCTTCATTAGAAGTTCAAGCAATTTGTGAAAAATTCATTTTTTAGATAAAAATAATCTTTTTCGTTCACTTTCAACTTTTTGAACAAAAATTTATCTTTTTAGTTGATATATCATCATTGTTTTTACTAAAGAAATGTACTATTTAACCTTTGCTTCAAAATATAAAATTTAACCCTAAATTCTTATTAATTTATCCTGCAGTCTTTATTTATTTAAAATTCTTCAAAATTTTTTCAATTCATTTAACTTTTTCTGAATTCACTAACTTCTACTTAAGTCGATGGGCTTTTTGGAATTTTTTAAAATCTTTACTCAAAAGATTTTTAAAAAATTCCTTGGCTTTTTGAAGATCTTTGACTAATTTTTGAAGATTTGAAAGAATTTCAAATATTTTAGGTTATTTTAAAAGATTACAAAGAAATTGTTAAAGTATTTCAGTAATTTAATGAGATTTACGAATTTGAAATATTTTATGGTATTATAAAAGATTCGCGGACACTTTCAAGAGCCTTACAAGGTTTCAAGGGATTTCGAAGGATATTAAAAAATTTTAAATATATTTTAGAAAATTTTGAGAGATTCAAATGCATTTTTAAGAAATTGAAACAATTTCGATAAATCATATTAATGGTAATTTTACAGGTAAATATAGTAAATTACCATAAACTAAGGAAAATTTAAGTTTAGACATTTTTACAAATTCCCGGAAATTTATGAAATTGTCGGTAATTTATGGTAGTATTACAGGTGATTTATAGGGACTTGCCATTAACTACCTAAAATTCAATTTGAACCATTTTCATAAATTTCCAGAAATTTACGAAAGATTTGGTAATTCATGGTAATGTTACGGATGAGTTGTAATAACTTATCATTAATTGTCCAAAATTCAATTTAAAAGTGTCTACAATTTTCCAGAAATTTATTTAAAATTTTTCGTTGTTTATAGTAATTTCAAAGGTAAATATGATAAATGACCATAAACTACCCAAAACTCAATTTTAACTATTTTGATAAATTTCCGGAAATTTATGAAACTTTTTTAAATTTCTGGTAGTAGTACAGATAAATTATGATAAGTTACGATAAATGACCTAAAATTTAATGTGAAAATGTCTCTAAATTTCTGGAAATGTTCTATAATTTATGACAATTTTACAGGTAAATATGGTAAATGATACCATAAACCACCTAAAATTCAATTTTAACCATTTTTATGAATGTCCTAAAATTTAAGAAATTTTTTCTGATTTATGGTAACTTTTCATGAATTGTCCCAAATTCAATGTGAAAATGTCTATACATTTTCAAAAATGTATGGAAATTTTCGGTCATTTATGGTATTTCAAAGTTAAATATGGAAACTTATCTTAAATTACCCAAAAGTTAATTTTAAATATTTTTATAAATTACTTGAAATTTATGTATTTTTTGGTTAGTCATAGTAGTATTACAGGTGATGTATGATATTTTTGTAAAAAGGTATATAATTAGTAAATTTACTTTTGTTGAACAAAACTGTAACTTTTGAATAAATGTACTGCATTTTGTTAATTGTTATAAACAAATTAATGCATATAACTGTTAATTGCTGAAAATTGGGAAATAGAATGTATTATTTACATAGACTTTGTTAGAAAAATGTGATGAATTAATTTTCAATTGCAAACAAGCACTAAAAATTATAATTGTTAATACTTTCAACAAATTTTATAAACAAATTCACTTATTCGG
>NC_046658.1:143163078-143169794 GCF_010883055.1 Belonocnema kinseyi | reverse complement strand
TTGTGTTTTTTACGTAATCATTTCTTGAAGATAAAAAAAGATATTATTTGTTAAATAAAAAGTATGCAGTATTATTTCTAGATTTAATAATTGTAAAGTAATAATTCTCTTTTTACAGTAATTCTAATAGATTATCCTGTCAGCAACAATCTCCGCAATTTGCTAATATCTATTTGCATCCCACACATCCAAATGTTTAAGATGTTAATACCCGCATTTTTGTTGAAGGTAATTTTCATCAATTAAACCGTCAGTGATTTTTTATTGACTTTATATTGATATAAGTTAAATGTGAAATTTGTAATACTAAATATTGTTATATATTAAGTTTTCACTTTTAGTGATACCGAAAATTTATAAGAGTAAATTTAAAGAAAAAATGCAAATATTAAAAAAACAATATTCAACAAAATTAATTAAAATGCCTGATAATGAATAGATTATAAATAAAAATAGTCTAGGTACGTCAGGATATTCTTAAAAGTCGAACAGTTAACGATTCCTTAGTCAATAATTTAAACTATTTCAATTAAAATATTTTTATTTAAATTATTAGATTTATAAAAAAAAAGTTTTCTCATTTAAAAAACTCAGATTCCGATTCAAAAGTCAGCCTAAGAAATGGGTGACAGGTGAATAAATTTTTGTTTCATGTTTTTACACTTAAATAAATTGTTGTTTGTGTTTCTTCAAGTGACTAGTTCTTGTTATTGTTAAAATTACTAGGAAGATATACATCTCCTCATAAGTATTGTTTTGCCTATTCATGTAATAGCAAAGAAAATTTGCCAAAGAATTAGCGAAAATTAAAAAAATGCAAAAGCAGGCAAAAAATCTCTTAAATCCTCCATTTATAAATTATTATTTATTGAATGAAATTGATGGATTGATATATATTTAGAATGAGGGCAAAAGTTTAAAATTTGTGCCTCCAAATTTGTTCTACGTTTTGTATTTCCTTTTTATAAAAAATAGCACTTTTCTGGATACTTTCCTTTTTTATTTTTCTGAATATTTGTCTATTTTTTGTCGGAAATTAATATTGTTAACTCATAATTTAACAATTTCAATAAAAAATTCATTTTTGGCCAAAAATTCACATACTTTTTGTTTTTATGTTAATTCTTTATGGTCATTGAAATTTAAAAAAAAATTGGAGCTGCTAAAGACCAAAATGTTTACAGTAGATATAAAAAAAATAAGTTGTATGATCTGAAGATGTCTTTACGATATCGCAAAGACACCGAAACGACGTGGACATAGGATGTCGTAAAGTTGTCGTAAATATGTCGTAACGATGTCGTAAACACGTCGTCAAACTTTGTGTCCACTGGGTCTACACTGGAAGCAGTAGTAGATGAAAAGGTAAAATTATAATTCAAAACAAAACGACAAGACCACAACGTATATAAATCAAATTTATAATATTTTGCTCTCTTAATATGTAATAACCATAAATAAATATTGCGTCATTTTTTGGTAATGATAAAAAATATTCATTTTTGAATTGTAAATTTTTGAGAAGCTAAAAATACGAGATTTGTGGAATATCAGAAAGAACTTATTTTTTAAATCGTTTAAGACCATAAATCAAACGTAGGCACCTAAAGCGTCTTCTAAAATTTTTAAAGATAGTTATTTGAATGGCAGAGGATTACTTTTTTCACAAATTTTGCAAAAAAATTTTTACACTGAATTCTTAAATAATTAGTCGTACTTAAAAATTAAAAGCAACATTTTGAAGACAACCAAACTCTCGATCCAAAAATACCAAATGCGATTTAAAGATTTTTTTTTGTTATTCGGAAAGGACTTGAAAAAAAGTATCGGCTTAGCCCCACTCTCTCCAAGGAATAAAAAATAAATATTTCACCTAAAGTACAAATTTTTTTAAAATAATGTAAATTTTAATGTTTAAAACTGAAACGTGTCACTTTGAAGCTTCACTGAAATTCTGTAAGTTATTTTATCTTGAACAGATTCGGAATGATTTGATAAAATCAGTTATTGTGCCCATGGAGAGAAACTTCCTGGTGATTTCTATGTTTCCGGGCCAGCGGCCACCCTCAGCTATTTAAAATTAACACCTAAATTATTAGACAATCCTAATGATAAAATCGCTTTGAAAAATAGAACTTTTATCATTTTAAATTAAAATCCTTGAAGCTTGAATAACGTTAAACAGAAAGGATTATAAATTATAGCACGTTTAAATCGAAAAGCTTCATATTAATTAAATATGTACAAGTTTGACTTTAAAACATAAAAAATGGAATAAAGTTTAATTAAATGCTGCAAATTAGTTATTTTGGTAGAGATTATACAAATTTGCTTCGTAAAAATAAGTTTTCCCTAACGTGTGACGGATTAAATAAATTACGACAGAAGTTGTTTTTGAATTTGTAACTAATTTTTTTTGCTTTAAACTGAGTCTTATGAAATTTAAATATTTCAGAAGTACAAAGTAAAGTCTTTCAACGTAAGAGATAAAGACTATCGTATGGACGATATGAGCTTCTGAAGCAGTAGAATATTCATTAGTCTTCTTTTTAATTAAATTCTTGATACTTTACTTATTCAGTTTCTTCTATAATAAAAAGGATGAGGATTTTCTGGATTCTAGACTTATCCTTGCCGGTTATCCTTGATTTTATTGGTGAATATAATCATAAAATTCAGAATAATATAAAATAAAAAATTCATATTCTGTATATTGGAAGGAAGTTCTTTATTTGAACGGGATTTAAATGGCGATATTCATGGCAATAAATATTTTTGTCTGGAATCCGAAATTAATGCATCAGCAACACCCAGCCACCAGCTTCAGTTTAATTTTTAAATTGACTTAATTAATCATTGAAACAAAACAAAAAATGAATGTTTAACAATGATGTTACGCTTTCCGCGTAGTTTCAAAATAGAGGATTTCACTTTTATTTTTTTTTCCTGGATAACATAACCTTATTTTCCTATTACGTTCCTTTTCTTGTTGCAGAATTAAGTTCACAATTCGATTGCTTGCCTAATGGAGACCCCATTCCTATTGTTCCTCATAGCCGACCTTCTACTTTTTCTGCTGATAGACAAACTCTTGAAGGATCTCTTTCTCCTGCTAGACCAAATTTTTCCGTCGGGTCTCCTTCTCCTGCCATGACTTCTCTTCTTGCCAGGTCCAGGTCTCCTTCTGCCAGGAATCCTTATTCTTCCGTACTTGGATATAACATCGAAGAACTTGAAAATATTAGACTAATTCCCTACGAGAATCCAAACCGGATATACGAACTTCGTCGATACGTTTTTCCTCCCAATATACCAATTAAATTGAGAGCTAACAAAGGTTATCTCAAGCCCACGCCAACCAAAGAACAAATTGTATTAACAACGCAGAATGGTGATGTTTGTGCAATATTAGAAAAATCACCAAGCAGGCACACAATTTTTTGTGGAATTTATATACCTTCCAATCGATCTGCAAAACGTGCAAAAATAAACATGTACAGCGGCGCGATTGAAGCACTGACCTCACATGAATGCGCAGAATGTGCATTAGGCAACCGTTTTGCAATCAAAAATAGTTTTGAAGTATTTCTCGCATAAAATACAATTTTTGTTATGCATAAATGTCCTTGATATTTTTTCACGCAAAAAATAAAATTCTCTACGCCCATAAACCCGAATCATTTGCTTATTTTTTCAAGAATGAAACAAACTTATTAATTTATTCTTTAATATAGGGCTCCCTTAAAGTATGTACAAATTCTAAATTTTTTACATTATGTTGAACTCGATTGTATTTTATAAGTATGTTATTTTTTTTCTACATCGGGCAGAGACAGCTTATTTATATGATGAAAAATAAATTACGAATTTAATTATTTCTTAAAAATTTATTGTAGTTACCAGTCGCAAGAAACCTAAGTTCTAAGGAAAAAGGTAGATTCCTGGTTGAATACTCAAGTAAAAGAAATAAATTTTCATTGTAAAGTTGCATTCAAAACGACTGGCACAACTACTATTAAAAACCACTGCTAAAATATATTTTTTAGACATCGTGAAAGGCAGTGAGTTTCGACTTGATCGGGAATGTTACAAATTTTCAGAAAGAAAATCAGTCCAGTCCCTCAAAAAATAACAAAAATTACATGTATTATGTTATTTAATATAATTTATAATGATGTTAACTAGTTTTTTAAATTGAGGTTAATATGTTAATTCTTTTAATGCAGTACAGTTTAAGACTTCAGCTCAGTAGAAATATCAACATATCCAGTAGGCAACCAAACACAAAGCGCAAGACGTTTCAGCATGTTTCGTGCATGTATCACAATTTTCCGAGCCATTAAAAAAATATATAAATGCGCACACGTTTATGGATAAAAATTTTAAAATTAGAGGGAAAAAACACTAAAAAAATATTTTGTATTTTTAATTTCCTTTTCAGGGTAACTGCCGGCCTGGAAAACCGGAAAATCAACTGAAATTTTTTTATTTTGAGACAAACCGGAAAGTGATTTTGAATTTATTTTAATAGAAAACTCTACCGATCCCGTTTACGATGCATATTTTTCTAAAATTTTTCGTTACAGACGAAACCTTATTCTTTACCAACCAATATATTTAATTCCATAAACATTTTAATTCTTTACCGAAAGGAAAATCAGATATGAAAATTCATACGCAAGATAAAATGTGGGCCTTTTTCTCAACTTTTGAATAAAGTATACTGAAATCTACTTGAAATATTTGTTTAATAATATAAATCTAATATTTATAATCAAAAATACTTTTTTTTAATTTGGACTCGTTTTTACAATTATTTTTTTATTTAAATAAGTGGACTGCATTTGAAAAGAATTGAGTGCATTTAAAAAGAAAGGAATGTAGGTACGAGCCATCACAATTGATACACCGAGCATCAATAAGTTTATTGGCCCAATCATTTGTCTCGTGAAACTCGCCAAAGAATTCACAAACCGGCATAATGCCCCTGTATTGGTTGGAAATATGCCTAAAGCGGTGATACATAAAACATTTTGTAGGTAGGAGGATAAAGGGTGTCAGGGCACAAAACACTGAGATAATAAAGTAACAAGAGACAAGAATATCGCAAGAATAGTTTTTTTAATGGATGGATCATTGCGGTTATAAATATTGCATATTTTATGAATATTTACAATATTATAAACTTTTTATAGTTTATAAACTTTTATCATATTGCATCTTTTATGAAGGCTTTTTTTTATAAGAGATTTAGGAATAAAAAGCTTGTTGCCCCCAATGTCAGGATCTAAAAAGTCGAGAAAATTTTTAAGCATCCCTCTAGTCGTCACAGAATATTTTGACCTGCTTTTGGCCGTTCCTGAAAACTATTCTACCCCTACACCCTATAATCGCATCAATTTAGTCGGCGTAAACCAGGGCATCGTATCAATCCGAGCTCCTGCTAGAGTTAAAATTCTCCATCAAGTCTATGAAGGCAAGAGAAAAGGTCTCAGAGAAGCGAAAGTTGGAAGTTTCAGGACCGCTGGTGCAGAGAAGGAAATTTTTCTGAGAAGACATTAGAAATGAGAATACATCATTAGGTGGAAGGCAAACTATTATTTTTTCTCTTCTTGAAATTCTTGGTTCGCAGATTATATCCTCACTGTATTTCTTTAGGATCTGTTGAACCTTGAAAAAATTTCTCCAGAATGTCTCGACCTTCTCGAGCTTGGGGTTTTTCTGGACAGAAACAGCGATATTGCTGATTGATCGTCAGCAGCTTCAAATTTCCCTCTGTGTGATGGTCTTACGGCCAATGTTTTAAGACTGACAGAGATGTAGGTCCGTCCACTCAGCGCCGCCACTAAGGCAAATTATAAAATGAAATACGCCATATTTTTTTGCTTTCTGTTTCTAATTTTATGCGAAAAAAAAATTTTTATCTTTAAACTTTGGAAAAAAGGGTGGTGGCGCTAGCAGGACGTCCATTCAGTGCCGCCTACGCAAACTCACTAAAAATTATTATAATGCGATAAACAATAAATGGAGAGTTTTTTACGTTTCCCAAAAAAGTACCCCTTAGTCTTACACAACTACACCTCGTAATTTAAAACGTTTTTAAAATGGGAAAACTACCTTCAACAAGGTAAACATGATTCAGGGCATCAAATTAATTACATGACACATCAAAATTTCCCTTTCCTTATAATTTCCGCAAAACTAACCTTCCACGTCAACGTATGCAACAGAACATCTTCCAATGCATTCGTTTACGAGGAAGGGTAGTTTTTTAGGAAAATTATAAAGAGGGAGAAATTTTCAAGTGTGATGCAATTAATTTCGAATTCGAAATATTTTTTGCATTGTTCAAGGTGATTTTATAATTTTTTTAACGTTTTTGATGACGAGGAGAGGGTATGAATGACTTGGGGGTATTTTTTGGGTAACGCATTATATATTATCAAAGAGCAAGAAAAGAGCAAAAAAATATTGACTAACAGTGTTTTCTAAGTTGTATTATTTTTATGATTTTCTCATACCTATATATGTTCCGCTGCATAGAGTCACGTGGAAGTTATTTGGTAGCGTACTATATATTATCGGAGAGCAAAAAAGGGCAAAAAAGTACCAACTGCCTATGACAAAGCCACCGAACGCGTCCTCGGGTTGCGGATAGAGGGTCCCTGTACCAAGGGTTTCTGCTGAATATGGTTACAAAAATAAATAGGCAGTCG
>NC_046658.1:143136686-143162978 GCF_010883055.1 Belonocnema kinseyi | reverse complement strand
AGAAGGGTGGTTTTTTGAGATAATAATAATAAGGGGGAAATTTTAAAGTGTAATGTAATTAATTTTGAGCTTTAAAGCATTTCTTCATTTTTTGAGGTGGATTCTGAACTCTTAAAGCGTTTTTGACTACGAGGAGAATAAATGTATGTATGACTTAGGGGTAGTTTTTTGGAAGTGCTTTATATATTATCAGAGAGAAAACAAGAACAAAAAAATGTCTACTAACAGTGTTTTCTAAGTTTTATTATTTTTATGCTTTTTTCATACATATGTATGTTACGCTACATACGCTCATGTGGAAGGGCAGTTTTTCGGGAAAATTATGAAGAGGGGGAAATTTTCAAGTGTCATGTAATTGATTTAAAGCGCTAAATCATGTTTGCATTATTAATGGTAATTTTCCCATTATGAAAACTTTTTTGATCACGGGGGTTAGTTGTGTAAGACTTAGGGGTAGTTTTTTGGGAAACGTAATCTATGTCATCATAAAGCAAAAAAAAGTCAAAAATATCATCTTATCGTTTATCGCATTATAATAATTTTTCGTGAGTTTTCGTAGGTGGCGGCGCTGAATGGGCGTCCTGCTGGCGCCGTCACCCTTTTCTCCGAAATTTGAAGAGCAAAAAAAATTTTTTTTAGCATAAAATTAGCAAAAAAAAAGCAAAAAAATATGGCGTATTCCATTTTATAATTTGCCTTGTTGACGGCGCTGAGTGAACGGACCTCAGACATGTTAATAAAACACTGTCAGGGACCAATGTCTTTATGATTATTATCGATGACGATCAAATGTATAACATCAAAATGGTAAGAGTTATACAGAATAAACTCCAAAGCTCCTATATTTTTGTTAATAATAAATCATTTATCATTGCAAAACTTTCTTAGTTTAATTATATGAGGACATTTTATCACTAGTTTTATTGTATATGTACCACAGATTTAAAAAATTATGAACTTCTCCTTTAAATATAAATAATGAATTTAGTTTTATATCTAAAAGACAATATTTGTTTTAAAGTTTAGGGGCTAAGTTTATGGCAAACGTGTTACTGTCGTAAAACTGGTTTCGAAACTGTAAAGGAGGCTTAAAAAATTTTCTGTCTGCCCTTCCCGTGAAATTCATTTAATTCCTTGAGATCCCTTGAAATCGTTGAAACCCTTAAATTTTTTTCTAATGATTTGAAATTTTGCAAATTACTATAAATTTATTGATATTTTGTTAAATCCAAATAAGTTTCATGAATTCTCAGGAATTCTTGGAATTCACAGATTTAACAGAATTTAGGGAAATTCTTGGAATTCACAGAATTAACAGAATTTAGGGAATTCTTGGAATTCAAAGAATTTACGGCATTAAGATAATTTACGAAATTCAAATAACTTTTGGAATTAAAATAATTTACTGAATTCAAAGACTTTACGCAATTCAAAGAATTTTCGGAATTCAAAGAATTAACGAAATTGCGTGTATTCACATCATACACGCAATTAATGCAACGAATCAAATACACAGAATTCATGGAATTCATGGAATTCATGCAAGTCAAATGATTTACTGATTTCGAAGATTATTCGGAATTTGAGTAATTAAATTAATTCATGGGATCTAATCTTGGAATCTTATGAATTCCTTAACTTTCATCAAATCCGCGAATTCCGTGAATTTAATTAATTTCGTGAAATTCAAGGAATTCCTTGAATTACATCAATTATGTGGATTTCACGAATTCCGCGAACTCCTTGAATTCCTTCCGTTCAATTGATTTCATGAATTCCTCTGTGATTTCCATGAATTAAATGAATTCCATGAAGACTACAAAACCAGCAAATTCCGCGCGTTTAGTGAATTCCGTGAATTCCATGCATTTTTTTAATTTCTTTAATTCCATAGACTCCTTAAATTCCGCGACTTCCTTGAATATTATAAAAGTTGTAAATTACTTGAATTCATTGCTTTCTGTGAATTCCGTAGATTTCGCAAGTTCATACCAATTTCATGCATTGCATGAGATCCGCACATTCCATTAATTTTGCGAATTCCGTGAATTTCGAGCATTACGTGGATTCGTTGAATTCCATGAATTCCTTAAATTCCATGAATTCCTTGAACATGAATTACCCGAACACAATTATTTCCTTAAATTTCATGCATTTGATAAATTTCGTGAATTCCGCAAATTACGTGATTTTCATGAATTTATTCCATTTCGCGAATTCCATTGATTCCGCAAATCCATTTAAGCTTACGCTTGGATTGTAGAAATTTTGTAAAAGTGTCGTAGAATTCCTTTTTTAAACGAGACTATGAAGCTACGTGTGTTTGAATGCTAGTGCATTTTATGAATTGTAATAATATACATTCATGGAAATTATATACAATTTGAGGGACAATCTTGAATGCGAAGCACGAGATACGTTATAAGAATGTGTTCGTTAAAGCCCAAGAAGCCTTAACAAAAGAGAATTCACAATTATCAAATTACTGTTGTCGGTGCTTTGGTGTTCAGTTTAAAAATTCTGTGTACAAGTGTGGGGAATACACAAAAACTGAGCGCGTAGCGCGAGGTAAATAAATTATCTAGCGCAGAAGATTCTTTTCTTTTTATAATTAAATTTTTTAATAACATACGAGTATACCTCATAAGCATATCGGCAACTTAACTTTAACCGAATCATAAATGGGAAAAATAATTATTATCTAACTTTGTCCAAAAACAACATATTTCTTCTTCGAGAGATTCTGCGAATTTTTGGTTTGAGAAAAACGGACTCCCAGTGAAGTTCAAATAGTGGTCACTCTGCCCGATTTCATACTAAATCTATTAATAATATACATATAAGCTTTTTACCAATGGAAAATGTCAACTGTCTCAAATATTCAATTTTTAACCCAGAAAAAAATGATTAAATAAGGAAAAAGGACAATTATTTAATTAGTAGGAATATTCGACTCTGCATATAAAACAAACAATTGAAAATCAAATATTCAAAACTGGGAATTTTTAAATAGAAAGCCTGGAATCGGCAAATTCCCAACAAGTTAAAAATTTATAGCGTTACAATTTTAATTGTTTTTACTTCATCCATAAATTGCAATTTATCCCTTATTAACCAATTTACAATAACAAAAATCGAATTATTTCGAAATATATTTTTTCATTAACAGAAGTTTTGAAAGGATTCAAAATTCATGTAAATCTTGTAATGAGTTTAAATAATTTTAAAAAGTACATTATGTCATGTTTGGAACAAAATATTTAGAATCCTTTTATTAATTTTCAAACGTTTTATAATAATGAGAAAATTTTTTTACGATAAGCAATTTTTCTTTCTGCACTAACTCTTATCAAATGTAAACATTTCATAAGAACAAGCTGGTCGACTTGAATTTCGGAGATAACGACTACATCGAAAATTATATAAGCTACTCAAATAGCCGAAAGTTTATTACTTACATTGTCAGCAAAAGTCTTTATTAAAAGGTTAATAGTTTTTTCCTTTATTTAAAAAATATGAAAATTGTCTGTATTTTCATCTTATACTGGATTGTGATCCTGAATTATATTGGTGAATATAATAATGTTTGATTTGCGCAAAGTTTTATCACTTATCAGATTAAGAATATTATATTTCAATGATAAGGAGCTAAAACTGTAACTAAATATTTTTCGATCTAAGTAAATTCAGTTTGAAAAAGCTAAAAAATTTTAAACCTGAACCTTCTTTAGTTCAAATTAAAGTAGCAAGGCATGATTGCATTTTTTTAGACAGTATTTTCGTGTTTGATAATAACTGTTAGAAAACTACATATAGTTTAAATTACTATTCTTGATAATAAAGAGCCTACTACCTTGCTGGGAATTTCCTTTTCTCCTTATCATTATCAATATAAAAATGTAATACTCTTCCAATCTGACTATCATCATTCCACTCTATATGCCTTTATACCTTTCTCTACTTGCTTCTACTCTCTTTCCTTCATCTGCACACCACATACACAATTAATTAAAAAAGGTCGGGCAAAGAGCCGCAATTAAGTTTTGTTTTAAACTAGGAAAAAGTTCTTTAGAAACGTGTAATACGTTACAAATCTCTTCTTCAAAGTAACCCAGTTGACAAAAAATTTGGCGACGTCTTTACTACATCGTTACGACATCTTTACAACAACTTTGCGACATCCTATGTCCATGTCGCTTCAGTGTCTTAACGATAGCGTAAAGACATCGTCAGATCATACGACTTATTTACGATATCGTAAAGACACCTTAACGACATGGACATAGGATGTCATAAAGTTGTCGTAAAGATGTCGCAACAATGTCGTGAAGACGTCGTCAAACGTTATGCCCACTGGGAGGACAATCAAGAGCCCATTCAAATAAAACTGTTGCCGCTAAAAAATGCTGCACTTTCTTCTCTTGTATGAGAGAATGGGGTGGGAACATCGCGGACACTTATCTTTGGTCGAGAACGTCATATACTATGTTTGTACACTACCTGCAGGAATTTAAAGTTCTTGTAGTAAAATTTCAATATTCAGTTGACGATTGTTTGAAAGAAGTGCACGCACATGTTCAACATTCTGTCGCGATTCTTGGGCATCTGTAAAACGCGCGTACCACTCAAAAACTTTGCTTCGCACTAGGTAGCCACTTCAATAAGCATTTTGTAACATCCTATGGATTTCTGAAGGACTATGTATTTACCCTCCTCTCTTTAACAATAACCTTCCAGGCTAACGCTTGTGTAATTTTGCTTCACTCCCCACTCTAAGATTCTCTTCAAAATTCCAGGCTCTTTTTTGGTCCTTTTCAAATGTTCACACTGACTTTCGATTCTCTTATGAACTTTCTAGATCCCGCAATTTCTAATTCATAATTTAACAATGACCAATGAATATACTTGTCCTATTACTTTACTCGCGCATTTTAATCTTTTTCTTACTCCAGCTCGCTTTCTCCTCGCGCGTCGATGCGCAACATCCCAGGTAGCTAAAGTCATCTACCAAAACTACTACCACGAAACTAGTCTTTAAGCGCATATTTACGTTCACTGTTATACCCATTACTCTTAAATACTCATTAAAAACTCTGATGATCAGATTTATCCCATTTTCATCATCCGCTACTGGCACTACATCCTCTTCATATGCTAGTGAATTTTTCCTGTTCCTGATGGTGACGCCCTTTCGCTTTCCTCTTAATCTCTCTATTTAAGTCTGTCACACAAATACTAAATAGAAGTGTGTGCAATGATCAACTTTCCCGTACAAAATTTCTCTTCTTTTTTGCCTCCGTTTTCCCCACTATCTCAGTTTCCATAAATATAAACTTTTTTCTCTGTAACAAACTTTAGTCTACTCCTCTTTCTTTCATGGCTCTCCACAACACTTTCCCGGTAACTGAGTGAAATGATTTCTTGAAATCCACAAATACTGGAACTATTTTCTCTTTCTTCTGCCGTAGGTTCTTGTCGACTAAATAGTAGAGCACGTAGATCTTGTCTGTGGGCCCCAACCCTTTCCTAAAACGCGTTTTGTTGCGTGTTATTTTTGCCTTTTTCTTCACCTGTCTTTTAAACCTCCTGCTAAGTACTTCCGCGTGAATTTTGTATCTCGCTGACATGAATGTGATACCTATATTCCTCCGCCCGTTTTCCCTCTTTCTTCTTACACAATACTGCAGCCCTTTATTTTTCTACTTATCCTATCCTGTGGCCTTATTTCTTTATATACTCTGCATTTATCGCTCAATTCAAGTCTTATAACCCCCCTCTTTCTTCTCTCGATCTCACATCATTCCCCGCCTCATCAATCACTTCTTTAATTTAAGTCCTCTTCCATACTGTCTATTTCCTCGTTTTCTATTTCTTCTCGACATTCTTTTAATTTTTCCACTACTCTGCTGTTCATTCTTAATGTCCATTTCTTTTCTTCGTGCTTGTTTCTATTACCGCGCGTTGGGGTTCCACGTTTGAATGTTGCGATTAGCGAAAAGTGAATATTCTTTCTTCTACGAGAATGTAGTCTATCGAAGTGTCTCCTATATTGCCATTACAAATAATCCATCCGGCCTCTGCCAACACGTCCACTAACCTCCTACCCTAGCGAGGGTCCATATCATGTCACATGCGGCAAGTCTCTCTGCGGCGAGTCTCACCTGCGGTCTCATCTGCGGCATGTCACAACTGCGGAATCTCTACCCAGCGGCGTCTCTCCCGCGCGGCATTTCTCACTGTGAAATTGACATTTTTGCGGCATCTCACACCAATGGACTAATTGTCTTCCCGGTGGCATCTCTACCCCGGAAAATATTTTCGGGTTCACATTAAAATATTAAAACTGCGGCAAGCCTCCCGGAACTAATTGTCAAATCTGCGGCATCTCCCACCAGCGAAAAGTCTCCCCAGTGGCATCTTTCACCCGTGGAATAATGTTTAAATCCAGATCAAAGTGGCAAAAGTGTGGCAAGTCTCTCAGGACTGATTGTCACACTCGCGGCATCTTTTGCCCGCGGAAAGACTCCCCAGCGGCATCTCTTATTTGGGAAGAATTTTCCGATCCACATCAAACTGGCAAAAGTGAGGCAAGTTTCCCAGGATTAATTGTCACATTCGCGGCATATCTCATCAGCGGCAAGTCTCCCCAGCAGCATCTCTCCTTCAATAAATATTTTTAAGCACTTCGAAAGATGACGTAACTGCGGCAAGCCTCTCCAGCGGCATCTCTTCACCACGAAAATTTTGTAAGAACTTCTGAAAATGGCAAAACTGCGGAAAGTCTACCCAGCGACAACTATCACCCAAGAAAATTTGTTCAGTACCTCCAAACATGGTAAAAATTTGGCAAGTCTCCCCAGCGGCATCTCTCTCCCAAGAAAATTTTGTAAGGACTTTTAAAAATGGCAAAAGTGCGGCAAGTCTTCCAAACGGCATCTCTCTTCTAACAAGTTTTCTAAGTAGTTCTAAAGATGGCAAAAATGCGGCAGGTCTCCCCAGCGGCATCTCTCCCCCAACAAATTTTTTGGTAGTTTTAAAGATGGAAAAAATGCGGCAAGTCTCCCTAGCGGCATCTCTCTCCCATGAATATCTTGTAAGAACTTCTAAAAATGGCAAAAGTGCGGCAAGTCTCCTAAACGGCATCTCTCTCCTAACAAGTTTTCTAAGTAGTTTTAAAGATGGCAAAAAAGCGGCAAGTCTCCCCAGCGGCATCTCTTCCGTATGAATATTTTTAAAGAACTTCTAAAAATAGCAAAAGTGCGGCAAGTCTCTTATTTTTGCCATCTTTAACACTACTCAGAAAATTTGTTGTGGGAGAGATGCTGCTGGGGAGACTTGCCGCACTTTTGCTATTTTAAAAAGTCCTCAAAAAATTTTCTTGGGTAGAGATGCCACTAGAGAGACTTGCCGCAATTTTGCTATTTTTAGAAGTTCTTAAAAAAACATTCATTGCGAAGAGATGCCACTGGGGAGACTTGCCGCCTTTTTGCCATATTTAAAACTACTTAGAAAATTTGTTGGGGGAGACATGCCACTGGGGAGACGTGCTGCATTTTTGCCATCTTTAAAACCACCAAAATATTTGTTGGGGGAGATATGCTGCTGGAGAGACTTGACGCACTTTTGCCATTTTTAGAAGATCCTAAAAATTTTCTTGGGGAAGAGATGCCGCTGGGGAGGCTTGCCGCACTTTTGCCATTTTCAAAAGTCCTAACAAAATTTTCTTGGGAGAGAGATGCTGCTGGGGCGACTTTCCAAATTTTTACTATGTTTGGAAGTACTGGAGAAATTTTCTTGGGTGATAGATGTCGCTGGGTAAACTTGCTGCAGTTTTGCCATTTTTAGAAGTTCTTATAAAATTTTCTTGGGGAAAGATGCCACTGTGGAGACTTGCCGCAGTTGTTCCACCTTTGGAAGTACTTAACAAGTTTTTTTGGCAGAGAGATGCCGCTGGGGAGGCTTGCCGCAGTTACGCCATCTTTTGAAATGCTTAAAAATATTTATTAGGGGAGAAATGCCGCTGGGAGACTTGCCGCTGATGAGCCATGCCGCGAATGTGCTCAAATTGTTGGAAGGTTTGATTATTCTAGACAAATATCAGCCATAATCTAACTGGTACACTGTCGTCGGAAATTAAAGGTAAGGTCAGCGAAACTACTATTAACAACTATAACTACCATAAAAACGTGCTTATTTTTTCCAAAATCAGCAACAAACTTTTTCTAAAACCCGTTAAAAAATTGACTGAATTACACGACGCCAAGAACAATAACGTCATATTGTGGGACCCCGCGAATATTTTTCAAGTGTACTAAGTCACAGAACGAGTTGAAGTTAAAAAAACAAAATCTGATAAATTCTCGGTCATCACCTGTCTCGCGTTCGAAAGCAGAAATCGTTTCAAAGTCAGCACTGATTTTTCATAGTACTGTCGCTGATCGTACCGAACATCTCCATAGGTAGGCTCTCTCCATAGGCTATACCCTTTTCTATAGGAATGTATACTATTTATACTGAAATTTGAAACAAAAATAAAACGTGTAGACAGTTTTAGAATACGGCCCCTAATTATCAGTATCTTTGCAACTCAAGATATTCCAACATGTGATTTTGCGCTTCAAATACACATTATCTCCTATTTTACTGTTGCAGAATTAAGTTCACAGTTTGACTGTTTGCCTAATGGAGAGCCTATTCCTAGTACTCTTAATTCTAGACCTTCTGCTTCTAACAGAAATTGTACCGAAAGAACATCTTCTCCTGTCAGACCACTTTCTTCTGATAGGTCTCCGCCACCTGCCGAGCCGCTTCTTCGTGTTCGGTCAAGGTCTCCTCCTCTCTGGAAAACTCATCCTCGCATACTTGGATATAAATTTGAAGAACTTGCATCTATTAGACTCATTCCCGAAACGAATCCCAACCAGATATTTGAACTTCGAACATACTGTTTTCCTCCCGACAAACCAATTGGATGGAAAAATCGAAATCAATTTCTTGAGTCTATACCGACCAAAGAACAAATTGTATTATCAACGTACAATGGTGACGTCTATGCAATATTTGAAAAAGAATTGAACAGACATATAGGTTTTCGCGGAATGTATACACTTCTTCCCAAGGCTGGAAAACGGGCAAAAATAAACATTTTCAGCAGCATGGTTAAAGAATTGACCGAAGAAGAAATCGCAGAATGTCCAGTAGGAAGGCGTGTTTCAATCACAAAGAATTTTAAAGTAATCTGCGTGTAGAACACAATTTTTGAGATCGTAAATTCGATTTAAGAAATCTTTTCTGTGTGGAAAATTTAAATTTCTTCGATCGTGATTTTTTTGTTAATTTTAGGTCCACTTAATTATTATATTAAAATTGCACGGTTCCATAAGTAAACTCAGAAGAAATCGCTTTACCTTACAAAAATCGCTAAAACGAAATGAATACCATCCAAAAAACCACCGAATTCACCTGATTTGGCTCCCTGGGACTTTTTCGTATTCGGTCGACTTGAGAAACTTACCCGCACAACGCGTTATAGCACCCGAGGTGAGGTCATGGAAAAATCGAAGATGGCTCTGATGGCTATTCCGCAAACCGATTATAAAAAATGTTTCAAAAATATGATCAAACGTTGGCATAAGTACGTTGCAGTCGATGAGGAGAACTTTGAAGGGGACAATATCGATTACGATGAATAAACTTGTATTTTTTATTTTAAAAAGTAAAGTCCTAAGACTTTTTGATCTAGGTGGCATATTCAGTAAGCAGCCCATTTCCAATCGAAAGACGTTTTAGAATATTTCCTGCGTGAACCACAATTCTTGAAACCTTTAATAAAAAATAGAGAACTGCGTCTGTTAATGCAATAGGTCTTTTGACATTTTAGGTGTTTCAAAAGGGAACAGAAATCTGATATTTAGCAATATTTGACTTCTCGTTTAAAATAAGCAATTTCAAATAAAATATTCAAAACAAACAAATTGTAAAATGAATATTAAACTATAGAAAGCCATTTTACCGATTCAGAAATTATTAATTTTTGTTTTTAACTTAAGGTTTCTCAGCATAGTGTAATTTTTCAAATTTGATCATTTATTCTTGAATTTAGAGTATTGAAAATGATAGCGTAGTTCAGATTTCTATTTTTAATAAAAAATTTTTAAAGTATTCAATTTATAACATTTAGAATATAAAATTCTGTAGTTTATGTACATTTAACTCGAAATTGTTTAAGTTTAAATAATATCACTTAAAATGAAAATATTTGGATCTTGGGAAAACAGCCATCTGCTTTTGTTAAAACTCCTTTGGCTTTAACAAATACATTTTTATCACTTTAATTATATTAAAATTAATTGTATTAAATATAATTAATTATATATAACTATATTATATTAAATGTATGTGTTATTAATTCATATAATTTAGAACGGGAATGCTAATCAATGCACTGAAAAATAATGTAAAATGTTATTTTTTATTTCTATTTTATTTTATTCGACGCACAATTTTTTTCGATACTTAACAAATTTTGCTTTTCAACTTTTTTATCTTACGTGTCCTTGGAAAAATAATAAATGACTATATAAAAAATTAAAAAAATTTTTTTGCAAGCTGAAAATGCTTGAAAATTGCTTAATAATCAATTAAAAGATTTGACAAACTATCCCGTTTTTTCATGCTAATTACAATTATGTATATAAAAATATATTGTTTAAATTCTCGTAATCAATTAACCGAAAAGATGAAACAACTAATCAATCAATCAGTTTGCTTCCAATCAGCGAATTTTACTTTGTATTTGCATAAATTTTGAGTTATGTTAAGGAAAAAAATTCAACCATAAAAACCGGTCAGTTTTAAGATATACATGCTAACAATAATGCCTCCAAATTTCATGAATTTATTTGTAACCGTATTCAAGTTTTCGTATTTACAAAAATGTGTGACATAATTATAAATACACATCGACAGATCCAAACACACATACAAGTTATTGAGCAAAGTTTAATTAAATAAATTTAAAAAAGCGAACTTCGCATTCGTTAAGGAAGCTAATCTGCCTCTTCTGAGGAATGCATTTTTCGCAAAAATGTGCAGAAAAGCGAGTTTTTACCGATCGAGGAGTCGGCAAAATCTCATTTTGTCCACGGCGGTGGGAAAATATGTTTATATTTTTCTGCGAAATAAAAAATAATATCTATAATATCTACATAGAAAAACTTTGCCTACCAATTTATTAATTTACTTATTCCTTTTTTTTGCAAAATGAAATTTTGTTACAATAAATTTGTTAAGGGAATTCCAACGCCAACACTTGTCAGCTTTCGGATCTCATATTATTAATTATTTATTTGAGGGCCTTTATAAAATGTAATGGATTTTTCAACGAAGAACACGAATTTTTAATAAAATAATTGAACTTTCAACCAAGAAAGCTTCTTCAGCCAAGAGTGAAAAAAAATGTCAACCAAATTATTGAACTTGTATGGTATAAGGGAAAATTTTCAAAAAAGCAGTTGAAGCTTCAGACAAACCGAATAAATTCCTCAGATACTTGTTTATTTATAAATAAAAATTGTTGTTCAAAGACAATCTATTGTGTACAAGAATACCTATTTGGTGTTATTGTATTGGACGATTTAAAAAATATTTAGCTGTGAAATCCAAGGTTTATTTAATAAAGTCATCATTTTTGAATCATGCGATTGCTACGTGATCACAATAAATGTTATCCTTGAATGAAACTTCGTAAGAAGGTAATTATTATCACATGCTCTAATTCATTATTATGATTATTTAAAAAAAAATTGATCTTTGTAAATTAAGTGGGCCTTTATGAGGAAATGAAATAAATTTCCGATAGGGATCATATTGTTCAAAGTAAAATAAAATTTTATATATTTTCACAATTTTTCCAATTAAGCTTTTTTCCTCATTCAGAAGTTTAACAAATTTATTGCACACTTTATTCTGAGAAAATAACAAATTTGAGTTCTAGATTAGAAGATTCCAACATCTTTCTCGCTAAATGGTTTGCCTCCGGTAATTTGGTTTGCTATTCAAGTAATCTCGATGACTATACAAAATATGAGATAAGATAATAAAGCAGTCGAATATGCAGAAGTTACATCGGTGACAGAAGGCTTCATTAAATCGTTATTCGGGTTATCCTTGATTTAAAAATATGAAGATTTTCTGTACTATCGTCTTATACTGGGCTGTGATCCTCAATTATATTGGTGAATATAATAATATAATAAATCTCGCATTGTGTGTAAATTTCTCGTAAAACTTGTACAGATATTTCATAGACCAGTAACTACACTTTTCGTCGGAAATATCACGACTACAATAGGAAAATATAGCGCAGGCACAGAAAAAATTAACAAGAGCCGAAAACCAACAATTGATTAAACAAGCTCGATGTTTCTCGGTGTAAAACATCTACACATTTTCTGATTCGAAAATCATAACAAAATCAGTCTTGAGAAAACTCCAGATTATATTTTTAGCATAACAAAACAATTAACGAAACCTACCTTTGCTGCGTTTAAATAAAAACCCCCAAAAAATTGTAGACTGTAAATATTACAACATTTATTTTCCCAAGATTGTAATAAATATTTCCATCTATACAGTAATAATTAAAGAATTTTGACAAATCCTCTTAGCGTATTTGATGCCCCCCATCTTAGCTGAATTTGCATGAAAACGCAATGAAATGCTCAAATTGAAACAAAATAACTCCAATCAGCTTTGTAAGAATTAATTAATATCTAGGCGCTGGGTACCTTACTATGGGCTTATGTTTACCCTTACAATTATCAATCTAAAAATTGCATTCTATTTTGCAAAACAACTTCTTAATTCTGGTAAATGATTCATTTATTGTTTTTTTTTCTATCCTGTCTCACTATCTCTCACTCACACACTTGCTTTCTCCTTCTCTCTCTCTCTCTCTCTCTCTCTCTCTATCTTTCACATCTTTTGTCTTCTTCCTTTATCTAACAACTGCAATCTTTTACTCATTTTTTTTAACTGAATCTCACCTCTCTACTTTATTTGCTTTTTTTAAAAATATTTTTCTAGTATTCTGGTTCCTTCTGTACCTAAACCATTCTATACACTCTGTTGTACCATGAATCTGCGAATTTTCCATACTTTCTACTCTTGCTTTGCCGTTATATTTTCCTTTACTTCCTGCTACCCTCTACCTCTGCCTTGCATACCAACTATAAACCTGATTTCATATCTCTCTTCCTCTCATATTAAAAATCCTATGTTACCCCTACTGTTTTATCGATAACCTCTAGGGCACATGCGTTTCAACATTCCCGGCCTTTTCTGTATGCATAGAAATGATTGTTTCTCGTCCTATTTCTCTTCTCAGTATATAACCTGGCAGACTTCAAGGAACTTTCATGACCCTTCTCAAAAATCACTCATGCAGACTTTCCACTTTCTTATGCTCCTTTCACGTCCCCGAATTCTCACTCCATTACTTAACTCTGAAAAATGAGTATCATGACACATCGAACATTCGCGCACTCATCTTTTAGTGATCTGTAAATCGTTTCATAACTATAACCTATACTTTCCCTATTACTTTACTCCCGCATTATTATCTGGTAATCACCTGAATATTGTGATCATCAGATTCATCCCACTTTCATGAGCCGCTACTAGTACTGAATCCTCTTCATATGCTAGTGAATCTTTCCTATTCCTGATGGCGACCCTCTTATGCTTTCCTCTCAGCCTTTCCGCCTGAGCCTGTTTGCCCTCTCCTATTATTATTGCCCTATTACCCTACCGGTTTTGTCATACATTCTCGTTATCGCCTTATTTACCGCTTCTCTAATAATCTCGCCATAGTTTTTCCTATTCCCAAGCTACTGTTTCTTTCCTTCGCCCTTTACTCGATTTTCTAGGCACCCTAACAGATCCTTAAAATACTTCTTCATTTATAGCCTCTTTTTCTCTGCTTTTACTGTTTATCACTTTCCGATTCGTTTCTGTTTTTCTTGTGGAGTTCTCCTGTCTTAATTTCCCCTTTCCTGTACTTTATCTTGTTTTTCTTTATTTTCTCTTGATTTTCCATGCATTTAGCTTTATACCAGCCTTTCCTAACAACTGCAACCTCTTTATTCTCTTGGTCACACATCTTCCTTCGATTTACCTGTTACTTCCCTAATTCATTACAGCAAGATATCTACTCCTTCCTCTTTCATACTCTCTATGAGATGATCTCTCCTAAAAGTAATAATTGTTTCTTTTAGCATAGCTCGCCACAGTGTCCACTAAATTATTGTACGTATATTTCATTTTTTCGTCTCGGCATTGCCGTTAAAAGAAAAACAAATCCTGTTTCCCCCACCAAGCCCAGTAGACTCATACCCGATCTGTATGTTTTCTTGTGTTTCGAGTTTTTTTATAAAGCCCTTCTTTTCTGTAGCCTTCTCCTTTCATTCCAGTTTGTCAGTCCAAGGATTCAGCCCCGACCCCTAACAGGACCATTCACTTCTTATGTTTCTCTATTCATTTTCGTATTCTCCCCTATCCTCTTGTCTTCTCCTGTACAGGTACACAATATCCACAACCACTTTTCGTACTTTTATTCTTGTTAAAATTGTTTCTTCCTTCTTTTCCATTTACCCCCTAAAAACTCTTATCCATCATTTCTAATCCTGAAACTTTCGAGATAAACTTTTACGACGTTTTTCCACAAAAATAGTGTTTTCCGGTTTATTTCTGAAAAGGCAAAAGCTACAACTGTTTTATCTAAACAAAAATTGTAAAGGCTTTAACCCGACAAGCATGCAATAAATGCCCCCAAAGAGGATGAAAAGTTAAGTCTGCCATTTAAAGCATACAATAAAAAAAAAACTTCCGTTAGAAAAATGCTGAAAATATTTCCAGAACTTCCTTGAAACATTTTTCAATAGGCATGTTTTTTTACATTTTCAACGCAGAAGAAATTAGAATCGTGTGATACGCCCCCCCCCCTTTTTTTGACAAATGCCTGAGTTTTGAAGTCCTCTGTACCCCAAAGAAGCGTTTTAGCGAATGTCTCTGCCAGTATGTGTGTTTACATAGTATGTCTCTATGTGTTTGTAGATTTTTAGTTTTTCAGCACGATAACTTGCGCAAGAATTGATGAATTGGAATGGTATTTTTTTATACTCTTTTAGTGTCCTAAACTAAACGGAAATACGTTATCCAGTCACTTTGGATGAAATGGGGAGACTGTGGTTCAATCCGTGGGCTGGTAACAATCTTTCTCACTTTTATCATGTATCACAATTAAACATTTTGTTTTTGAGAATACACTGCTCAAAATTTTTTCTGGTCTGCATTACCGGATGAACCAAAATTTAAAAGTGCAATTCTGAATACTGATGATTAGTTTAACATCGTTTTGGGCAACTTTCAGAAGTTGCGAAAAAGCGAATGGGCCCTCGATTAAGAATTTCCATGGGCCATCATTTTTCGTATCTAGAATTTAAACAAGCAGAAAAGACGCTTTTTCTTTGATGTCTGTCACTTTTATGTTCGGAAACTCGCCTCCCCAACAGTTACCAGCGATCCTAAAAATCATTAAAACCTAGCAAAATCATTAGTTTAGAAACTGATTTAAAATGATAAATTTTTTGTACCATAAACTTTACGTTATTATTATTTTAGTTGATAATTATTACGATTTTTGTTTTATTGTCACAGGTTTTTCGACGTTTTCTAAGTGGTGAATTTTTGAAACGTAATTTTATGACGATGTACGGATTTTCCTGGACCCAGCTAGGTATCAATTTTTATTGGTAGCTTCGCAATATTCCGGGCATGTCATCGAGAAACCTTCGCCGCGTCAACTTAAGGTTAAGCACGAAGCGATACAGCTTAAAGTTGGCACATATTCAGAGTACGTTTACAACAAGGATTTAATCGCGTTTGCACCATTTAACATTTTTCATTCAATCTCTCTCTCTTTCTTACTATCACTGTTTAAGGTCTTATCTTTAATTTAAGCAGACAGAAATTAGTAAATTTGTGCACAAGTTGAATTTAGGAAATAAAACAAAATAGAAGAAATTCTCGGTGTTAACCGAGATCGGTGATCAAGATAAGACCTGAAAAGACCAGGTTCAGGCTTATTCAGTGCGTAATTTAATAATCTCATGGTCGAAATTCGTTGCGAATTATTAGAAGGCCAGAAATTTTTATCAGTTCATTCACAAAAACAATATCGAAGCAATAAAAAACTTACCGAAAAATTAGCGCTAGAAACTTTTACTCGCTTTTTAATGTTTATATTTCTGGTTAAGTATCATCTAGTCGATCGCGTGCGTTGACATCCTATCGTTAGGATGCCTCGATATATGTAACTGCGATAAATGAAGAAACTGACGAAGATTAAATTCTCAATAAATATGAAACTAAATCAGACAATACATGAAATTAAAATATATATATATATATTAACATAAATAATAGTTTGAAATGTTGAAAAGAGTTTCTTTTTTGACTGTTTACTTTTAAATGACTGATTCAAGATTTTATTACTTTTAATTACAGTTTTTGCCTGCTCACACGTCTATAGCCTTTCCTGTAAGAATGTGCACTATTAATTTAAAAATTCGAATTTTTTTCTCAGTAGTTTTTAAGGGTGAAAGGCGTTTCAAAGAAATATCATCTTTTATTTCTTGTTGCAGGATTGAGTTCAATGTTTGAGTGTTTGCCTAATGGCGAGCCTATTCCTGGTATTCCTCGCAACGGACCTTTTAGTTACATCGGGAATTCTACAGAGAAAACTCCTTCTCCTAGCAGACCCAATTCTTCGTCCAGTTTTCCACCACCTGCCGATCCTCCACTTCGTATCAGGTCCAGGTCTCCTACTCTCAGTCAAACTTTTCCTCGCATATTTGGATACAAATTTGAAGAACTCGCAGATATTAAATTAATTCCCGAAAACAATGCAAGTCGCATGTTCGAACTTCGAAGATATATTTTTCCTCCCAATAAACCAATTAAATTAAAAACAAAATGCAATGCTCTCGAACCTATACCATTTAAAGAACAAATAGTTTTATCAACATACCATGGTGACGCCTGTGCAATATTGGAAAAAGAAGTGAACAGACATATAAGTTTTCGCGGAATGTATTCACCTGTTACTGAGGCTGGAAAACGGGCAAAAATAAACATTTACAGCGACGTGGTAGAAGAAATGACCCCTGAAGAAATTGCAGAATGTCCAATAGGCAGGCGTATTTCAATCAAGAAGAATTATAAATTGATTCGCGTGTGAGCCACAATTCTTGACAGCTCACAATCGATTTTAAGTCTTGTCAGTCTTGTCGATGGACCGCAAAATGACAGTGAATTTCTTTCTAAACAGAATTTCACAAATTTCTATGCAATAAATGTATCTAACCACTTGAATATCACAAATGTAATTCACCCCAGTTGGCAAAAAAGTATGAAAATCCCGGAAACGTTCTAAAGACGTTCGTTGGACGTCTTATATCAGACCAATCAACGTGTCTAAGACGTCCAATGTCCTAAAGATGACCTGAAGAGTTTTAAAAGACATGGACGTTATTGGGACATCTTTCTTACTGACATTAGACGTTTCAAGAGCATCCCTAGGATGACCAAAAGACATGTTATAAAATACATCTTAGGAATGTCTCAAAGAGAATTTTAATTGGGCAGAATGAATGATCGACTTTTGTGATCATTATCATCTGATTACGGATTGACGGCCATTTTGTTCAGTTGGACAGATGCGCCAAAACATAAGATGGAATTGATCCAACTTGACAGATCATTATGATCCTGAGAGGCAAATGATCCGTAAAAGAAAATGCAAGTTTTCAGTTCTAAAATTTATAATATTTAAAAATATAAAGTTTTGCAGTTTTACTACATTTAGTCTCAAATTGTTATATTGGGCGGGTTAAAAGATATCTATTTAACACTTGTATATTATAAAGTGCTATATATTTAGAAGAGGAAAAAACCAGGAAATTTGTCAAAACTTCTTCGGTTTTAACCAATAAATTCTCACTACTTAGCTCGCGAATCGCGCTCGACCACCGTGTATCCAAAATGCGGAATTTTCTATATTAGGTTGACTAATTTTAGTTACCGAATCCTTTTTTTTCCATAATTAAACACTTTTACTCTTCAAATTGTTTAACATATGAGCACTATCAAATGAAAAACATACTTTAAAGAACTGAAAAGATTTCAGTCTGCTCAATAAACAACCGAAAAGATAAAACAAAATAATTTTTCGAAAAATTACAACCTTTTTCAAATATAATGAAATATTACTAAGTTTTTTTTTCTTCATGATTTCTGTTTATAGATAGTTTCTAGGACTTAGGATGGGAGCGGAAAAGATATATGCGCTGTCATATGCGTACGATATAGTTTTGATGGCAGAGTATGGAAAAGGGATGACGGGCCTAATTACTGGATTGGAGAAATACTTCGATAGAAAAAATTTCAATTTAAATGTAAAAAAGACAAAGATAATGAGTTTTAGAATAGGAGAAGGAAGAAAGAAAGAAAAGTCTGGAAGATAGAAGAGATTAATGTAAGAAGAAGTAAATGTATCTTAATATTTGGGTTATAACTTGAAAACGAACGGAGATCATAGAGCTCATATAAGAGAAAAAATAAAAAAAAGCAGCAGGGATCATGAAACAGGTATGGGAATAGGAGAAAAAAGCTTTAAGGAAGATTGAAGAAGGATAATGTGGTTATTTGATACCCTGGTATGGTTGGTATTAGGTTATAGAGTGAAGATGTTGCGATTGAAAGAAAGGAAAGAGATTGAGAGCTTACAAGAAGGGTATATAAGGTGAACGCTAAGTGTAGCCTGGAGGACAACTACCTATATAATGAGCGAAGCGTAAAGGGATAAATTAAGCTCTAAAGCGGGTAAAAGGCCATGAAAATTTGAGAGCAAGTTAAGGGATGAAAAGGAGGTGAATCAGCGAAAAATTGCTTGAAGGAGGTAGAAGAAAGAAAAAGAAGAGCAGTAAAACTAACAAGATGAGGAGAAGTCTAAAGAGATTGTTTTTACTGAGAGAGATATAATAGAGGGAAATAGCTGAATTTTCAAACTAAAAATAAAGAAAATTAAATGAAGAAAAAAATTTCTTGTTTAAAGACAATCTCTCGGGGCAAGCTATTGTTTTTTAGATACAAATAAGTAATCCCGGAGCAAAGAAATTTTCTTCACATATCTATCCTGAAAGAAATTCTACGACACTCAAAAAGCAACAGCTTGAATGTTTAAATGACGTTTAATCCACGTAGATTAGAGTTATTATATTAGACTAATAAAAAAATATTGTGTTTTAAAATTAAATCAACAGAAAATCATGATGATTAAATCTAGACCAAGTTCAGGAATATCATTAATAATTTTACATAAATTAATACCCGAATGATACAAATTAAGTGGACAGTTATGGGGCAACAAAACCATTTACCGAGGGGTATCATATTGTCCGAGGTTTCCTGAAATTTGAATGTTTTTATGAATGGTGACATCAGTTTTATAAAAAATCTGTAAAGATTTTTTTTTCACTAACACTGTCCAAATGTGAATATCTTAAAAAGACAAGCTAGCAGTTTTAAATTTCGGAGATAAAGACTATATGAAAGTAAGATAAGCTACTGAAGGAGTCGAATACGGTGACAACAAATATAACTAAGGTTAGATAAGCTATTGAAGCAGTCGAACACTCACCAGTTACGTTATTATTGAAAGTCTTCATTTAAATCGTTAACGGTTTTTCCCTTTATTTAAAAAATATGAAGATCGTCTGTATTTTCATCTTATACTGGGCTGGTATTCTAAATTATATTGGTAAATATAATAATATGATTAATCGATCATTCTCAGTAAATTTTTCCGTCATAACTAATTATATTATCTATATTTATATCTATGGAAATATAATTGGGGCCAGAATTTATTCTTTGACATCTTCCTGTTCTTTTTGTTTTCCTCAATAAATCTACCGCTTTTTCATTTGATTCTTGCACTTCGTCAAAAATTTGCCTTTTCCTTTTTCGCTTCTCATCCATTTGTTTTGCGAAAGCATCTGAATATTCTTCCTCGGCATTCCTAAATTTTTATATAATTTGTTTAGTGATTTTCTTATTGTCTACACCTCTTACATTTAAACTGCGTCATAAACTCTATGAAGTTCTATCAGGGATTTTGGCTTTTGATTTTCTACTATAAACTCTTTGTTTATTAAACAGATTCTTTCAAAAAACTCGTTTCTATGAGTGACGAGAAAGACTTTTTCACAAAGTTGATAAGTAGTTCTGATACGATATTGCCTATTCAAATGTTTCTCCAGAAGCGATGGCGAAGTTTTCTCTTCTTATCAAATCTCATCAAAAAGTTATTTGCAGATGTTTTATCTATAAGTTTTCTAAATTCCTTATCTATCATGCCGCGTTACATCCGAGAAATTCTTTTTCTAAAAATGCCTGAAAATTTAGATGAAGACGCTTGAGGCATGAATCCTGATATTTACAAAGTTGTGAAGAATCACAAAAATTAATACCTTCACAAAGTTTATACTTTAAAGGCGACCATTCAAGCAATTGTTGACATGCTTTTATATTTATGGTTACACATTACTTATTAAATAGGGCTAGTTTTGCTTCCATTAATTTATCAACAATTGCTTCAGCGAGCATCTGGTAGCTATACGAAGCTTAGTTTCATTTTAAAACTAACACATCGAACATCCACACCTCTCTTATCCTCCAGTCGTCTTTGAAGCTTATGACCCCTATGCCCAATAGTTTTCCTATCATCAGCTTCACCCGTCGTGCCTGATCTGCCACAGTTCTTGTAGTCCTTAGTCCGAGATCTAAATCGCTCACTTAAAACCAAATGTTATCTCTCCCTATTATTATCTTACTATTCCTTTAATACATTTCTTTTTTCATTTTTTGGGCTTAAGTAGGACTTATGTAGGACGGACTAGCAGACTTCTTTATACTAGGATAGTGGAACACAAAAGTAATGGTCTTTGGGATGCTGTTATAAAAGAGTTCTTGCCAGACATGTTTACAAAGGAATTTATTGATGTTGGCCACGATTTTGATTGAGATTATGTTGTAATTTTGCATAGTGAAAGTAATCAGATAAAGAGAGAATTCTTTATAACCGGTTTACGTTTTAAATCTCACCGCATGTTACCGATATGCTTATGATAAGTTTTCTTTTTGAACCTCATTTGATTCGCGGGTGTCAGAAAGATAGAATCCTGGCGTTGGTGCTGTTCTTGTCTGATTGAGTTTTTTTAAAAAATTTTTTTCGCCTTGATAAGGGGATGGGGTTAAGGGGCTGGATGGGAACCCTGTGATAGCTTTCACCGAAAATCCCTTATATTGTCACTATTTTTGTATGTCCTTATTTTTTCTTATTCAGAAGCTTACTAGTCTGACTTCATTCTCTCTTATAAAAAATAACATAACTAAGTTGTAGAATTGTAACGACAATTAGATAAGCTACTAAAGCATTCTAACATTCACAAAGTTACATTTTCATTCAAGGTGTTTATTAAAACATTAATTAGTATTTCCGCTATTTAGGAAGAATGCAGATAGTTTCTATTTTCGTCTTATATCTGGCTGTGATCCTCAATTATTTTGGTGAATATAATAATATAATTAATCTACGCAAGAGAATCCAATATTTTTGATTAAGAAGGGAGGGGGCTTCGTTTTTATTTTTTATTTTTATTCTCTGTTTCTATTGTTGGAAAAATTCTAAAAAAATAGACCTCAAACAAATAATTTTTTTACGTTCTTTAATTTTTGTGTGTTATAAAACACAAGTATTATATTTTATTACCATAGAATAGTCGCCTAAAGAGATTTTGATGTGGATTTTTCAGATTTTTAATTTTGGGGAACTTATTGTAAAAATTTAAGACTGTGATTCTTACATATTCATACTCTTGAATTCCTCCAATACCTGAATATATCCTTATAATACTACAGATTAAAATTTTGTTTTTGTGAGTGAAAAGATCAAGATAATCGCCCAAACTACTATTACTGTAAATTTTTTCATATTCTAAACTTTCTAACAATCGAAAGGAAGAAATAGAAAAATTGAGATGGACGCAAACCCCTGCCCCCAATCATCATACTATAACATGGGGGCTAACGTTTTAAAATGTTAAGAATTTTTTTTTTATTGTATGCTTCTAATTGCTTTCTCAACAATTGATTTCCTCTAGGAAATTTTTTTGTTTTATTACCTGGCTATACCATTTGCTATATAAATTTATACGATTGATATTAAAATTCGAATTTTTTTCTGAAAATTTTCTAAGGGAAAAAGAAGTTTGACGAAAATGTGTTGACAGCGTTTCTGTACTTCAAAGAAATCTTATCTATAATTTCTTGTTGCAGAATTAAGTTCACAGTTCGATTATTTGCCTAATGGAGAACCTATCCCTGGTACTCGTCGTTGCGGACCTTCTTCTTTTTCTCCAAACAGAAATTCTACTGAAATAACACCTTTTCTTGGCAGACCACTTTCTTCTGTCAGTACTTCACCACCTGTTGAACCTCCACTGCGTGTCAGGTCAAGGTCCCCTGCTCGCGCGCAAATTTTTCCTCGCTTATTTGGATATAAAATTGATGATTTTGAATCTATTAGACTTATCCCTAACAAGAATCGCAACCAGATGTTCCAACTTCGAAAATACATTTTTCCTACCGATAAACCCATTCGATTGAGGAATAAAAATCAAGTCCTCCAACCCATGCCAACCGGAGAGCAGATTGTATTATCCATGCGAAATGGTGACGTCTGTGCAGTATTGGAAAGAGAAGCAAACAGACACATCAACTTTCGCGGAATATATATGCTTCTTGCTGAAGCTGGAAAGCGTGCCAAAATAAACATACACAGCGGCCTGGTTGAAAAATTGACACCAGAAGAAATCGTAGAATGTCAAGTAGGCAGGACTTATACATTCAAAAAGAATTATAAAATGATTCACGTATAAAATACAAAAATTGAAACCGTTTTTAATACAAAAACGATAGAAGAACGGCTACGTTTCTAAAATCTCCAGAGATTACATTGAATTTATTTTTGACAGAAGTTTTTTAAAATTAAGATAACAATGGATATATGACGTTCCGTGAAAAAAGGGACCTTAGGCTTCCAAAATAGTTTTTCAGATTTTTAATTATATTGATAATTTGAATCGCTAAACGCCGAGCGAGAATATTTAGTTGTAAGTAGAGGGTTTGAATTCCGGAGATTGTCCCCACTCGTTAAGTGTCTGTATGCAACTTTTTCTTCAAACGCTTCTACTGAACAATTTGCCTGACAACCTTGAGGTCCCTTTTCTCGCGAAACGTCACATACCTCTCATATCTTTTATGCTATAAGTGTTTCATTTAAAGTCTTTACTACTTTACTACTACTTTACTACTTTACTACTTGGAGCTTTCGAAGGTCAACTTTTGTTATGCCAATTAACGTGAAAAATGTAAGGAAACAAAGTATCATTATACTGAATGTATTATGTACCACGGAACGGGACTGCTAATTCAAAGATTGCAAAATGAATCAACATTTTATTCTTTACCAGTTTTTTATTTTAGTTACCGAATAATTATTATTAATTATTTTCTGAGTAACGAAAGATTTTCGAATTTGGCATACTTATCCTACCAGTATCATCCAAATCTATTAACAATTATTCAAACCTCTCTCTCGCCTTTCTGTCAAACGCCCTCGCGTATTGTTACTTCACAATTCCAAATGTGCATAACACTCTCCACCTTAGTCCCACAGAGTCTACATTAAACATCTTTGCACACTTTATTTTCCGCTTTTCCTACATTTTCACACCTAAGTCTTGCCCACTGCTTCTCAAATCCACCCCCTGTCGCCTGGTCCTCGCAGTACTCTTCCCTTCCCGGAAGCCTTTTCCAACTTAATCAATTCAATCAATCTTTCATCAATTTCATCATCAATTTCATCAATTCAATCTTTCGATCTCTCAATTTTTCGCCAATCTACCTGAATCTCTTGTGCCAGTCTAGTCTCTACTCCTCTTAATAAGTTGTTTTGTACTTCCTCTTCCTTCCCTCCTTGCCATAGCAATCTCACTGTTTCTTCATCTCCCACCTCTCTGCCTACCTCCTAGAAAGTTTTACCCCGCCTTGTCGGATTGCCATTAATCATCCCCTTGTATTCTCTTAATCGCTTCTCTTCTATCCCTGCTAACTTCTGAACATGTTTGGTGTAAGTTCCTCCCGTAGAAAACAAAACCCTAAGTATTCATACTGGCCTACTACCTCTAGATCTATCCCACTCACTTTCCACCTTTCCCCTCGTTTTTCTCCATTCCTTCCTAAAAACCATCACTTTAGTTTTATCCGCGTTTATTTCCAGTTTATTTCCCCCACGTATCCCTCTAAGCTTCTCAGCATTTTCACGTAGTTCTTTAATTGATCTTTCTAGGGGTGCGATAAGAAATGTTGTATCTGCCTTATTTCACAAGATATAAATGATTGAAAAAGAGTATTTTAACGTGTGCGGAGCGGCTGCTTGGAACTCCACCTTCGATAATTGCGAAAACTAAAAGGAAAGATTCAGTTACTCCTTGAATGAAGATTGACAAAAATAATAGATGATTGTTTCCCTTTTTTCTACTTTGCATCAATTTCATAATTTCATAATCATATTGTATGCTGGATTAACTGCTTCAATATGTACTGATATACAATTTATATTAGTTTAATTTTCAAACATTTAATTTCGTAATTCAGGTTGCAGTGTGTTATGTCCAAGCAAAGTTTCATATACAAAAATCTTTGTCAAAATTTAATTTGTAGAGATAATATTATATAAAATGAAATCAACGTTCTATTGCTCTTAAGGGATTAATGTCCTCCAGAAAACTGCATGATTTTATTTGTAAAGTTTTATTTGGGTGAAACTTGAAATTTGACACCACCGGTTTTTAACGGATCTTCACGTTTCGAGACAGTAATCCCTCCGGGAACACGATGATTATCAAAAAAATGAACGGATCAAGTCAAGCTTTGGGATACTTTTTAAGGCTGTAAAAGAAAGAACGAGTTCGTTTATCAGCTATTTTTTATAGAAACTACAAAATTCAAAATTTAAAAACGACCACGTTATAGGTTTTATCCATCGAAAATGTTATTCTAATATATAATGTTTCGTTTTATGCTAAACGAAGAAATATACGTGAAAACAGAATAAAAGTCAAAACTAAGCCGTTCAAAATACGAACAATTTTTTTGTTTGAACTATTTTTCAATAGCATTCGATTTTTTTAGGTTTTATGCATCGAAAATTATAATTTTTAAACAAACGTCGACAAATAAGTGAATTTTTAAAAAGAATATTAAATAGAACTTGATATTTTGGTTTTATTTTTCAAAAATACTATAAAAAATAAAACATTGGAATTTTAAGCTAAACTACATGAGATGCGGAAAAAAAATTCAAAAAGGAGCTCCAGCTTTGAACAATTTCTACAAATTTTTAAAATAACAAAGCGAGGTGGAGAAGAATGTCTGAAGAAAGGATTGTAGCTTTTTACTGTGAGATAATTCAGAAAATAAATATACATTTAGGAATGTCAGCCAAAAATAGAGCGCGTAGCGCGAGTGACACGATAAGATTTTTTGATAATGATTTATTCAAGCATTCTAAGTGCAAAGAATAAGTAACCGAACGCGAAGCGAAATATTCGACAAGCTTCCGTCGCAGATGCATTAAAATTTTTAAGAAATTTTCAAATTCAATTTTTTATTTCAATTTGTAAGTTACGAGGGTAGTTCAATAAGTCCTTAGAATGAAGTATAAAAACAATTTTTTTTGGGTAAATTTTTTTTTATTTTTCAACATAATCTCCTTGGAGCTCTATACACTTGGTTAATCGCTTTTCAAGTTTCTTTAATCCTTCAGAAAAGTGCGTTTTCGGAAGTTCCTCAAAATAAGCACTTACAGAGGCAATGACGTCTTCGTTGTCTGGAAATCTCTGTCCACCGAGCCATTTCTTCCAGTTTGGAAATAAGAAAAAGTCACTGGGGGCTAAATCTGGTGAATACGGTGGGTGTTCGACCAATTCGAATATTAGTTCTTCCATTTTAGCCATTGAAACGAAGCATGTGTGAACTCGGGCGTTGTCGTGATGAAAGAGAATTTTTTTTCTCGCCAACTGTGGTCGTTTTTTTTTTAATTTCTTC